>NW_028145459.1:3260000-3315000 GCF_977016875.1 Pavona decussata
TTCAGATGTTCCACAACTAAGCTGTAGGAGACTCATGGGAGCTAGGCTAGGTTTATGTGACAAACACTCTGCATATTCTGTGTATACTGCTAGGATTTGAATGTCAATGTGTGGCTTATGTGCAGTGGAATAAATGTCAGTGATGGTATATATAAATAAGCTTGGTGAATACTGTCAATCATGAGCATGATTTGTTATTCAGGTGAAGTGACATTAAGGCATACTAGGAAAAAAGAAATTTAAGTTCTCCTACCTGAAGTCAAACGTAGACCTTCCAATTACCACTACGCTATAGAGAGTTACATGTAGCTTTATGGGAGCTGGCCATTAGGTTGGACATGTGATAAATAAATAATGTGTTTCTAATATTATTGAATTGTTTTTGTATAGGATTCAGGGGGAAGACTTGCAACGACAATATAGATGAATGTGCAGCCTCTCCTTGTGGCGGAGGTTCTTGTATTGATGGCATCAATAAATACACTTGCAACTGTAATGGATCTGGCTACAATGGACCAACATGCTCAAGTGACATTGATGAATGCAACACTAATAATCCCTGTCATCCTAATGCGACTTGTATAAACCATGCTGGTACTTACCAGTGTGACTGCCAAGCAGGATTCAATGGAAAGAACTGTTACCAGAATATTGATGACTGTCGTAGCAATCCCTGCCAGAATGGAGGTATGCAATACTCTCAGTTACCACAAGAACCCCAGACTATCAACTTGCAAATTCTCCTAACTGTTCTCCATATATTTCTTAGTACTAATTGGGAGAATTTGTTTTAACATGAAGGCATTTTAGCTTTGGTGGCCATTTCCTTTATTCATTTCTCATAAGCTGATCTTACAACAACCCCTTGCTGATGTATGCCGACTCCTAAATTCTGGACCACGTGCACGTATTTTTTATCTTTGGTGATTTCTATGGTGGGTTTGAGGTCTAGCGATGTACTGATAACTGTAGTTAGCAAATCTCAACAGTATAAAGGAAGTCTCTCAAATTAGAAATCAAATGAAACATTTCACACAAAAAAAAATCAAAGAAAAGCATGATCATGAAGTAATCATTGGTTTCACAATGTAGTTACTTAAGTTGTGATCTATTACATTGTGAGACAAATGGCTAAATTGACCATTAACTGGTTTCCTGTGGTTTATATTCTTATAGACCATAAAATGTTCAAAACTGAAATGGAACCACGAGCCTTAGGCAAGTGGTTTCACTGCCAAGTTTTGAACATTTTATGGCATCATTTTGAGGTAGACCTATAAGAGTATAATCCATATACATGTAAAACTGTCATCATTTTTATTTATTTATTCTTTTTTTATAATAACACGGAAAAAGTATGAGCGGAATTGACTTTATTTTCCATAGATGACAAGAAAAAGGACATTGTTCCACCTGCATCATTTTATTTACATCATAGTTGGCTGCCTGGCTCCCCTAGCACATCCATGGTTATTCCAAGCAGCCAGTACTCTAACTTAAATTTAACTATTTTTTTTAAAAAAGAATTACTGTAATCAGGGTTGTCGCTAAGCGCCGGCTGCCGGCGAAATTCGCCGGCTGGGAAAGAGGTCATCGCCGGCTGAATTTTGGGTGGCAAACGCTCGGTTAAAAGGGCAATGAACAGTTCTTTAGTTACCCACTAGCAATGGTTCGATTTAGAATAATATATTTTAAGTGAAAAGGTTGAATAAACTCCTGACTACCTTGACTATCGATGCCATAAAGTAATTGAAATAAAGTCTTGTATTGAGGACTTGTTTACCGTGTCCTCTTTTCGTTTTCTGCGTCCGCCATCTTGTCAACACGAAGCTTGGTAGCCCATTCAAGGCGTTGCGAAAGATTGGGAACGATTTTGTTACCAGGTATTTGTGTCATATCGGAGAAAGGAGAAGTCTTTCTCTGTAGCATGACAGAGAAAAAAACATGAAGGAACTTCTTCGTAATGTTTTAATACAGCTTTTAATTGGTTAAATTTTATTGTTTATAACATGTTTATGCCCGTGAATAGCAAGAAGAACTGGCCAAACGGAGGAACAATTGAACAAACCAGAAACGTAAACGGTCCGCCGAGTGCTCGCCGGCGAAAACGAACGAACGAGAAACCGAGTGAACGAACCCGCGAAACTGGATGAACAGCTGAACGATCGTGTGGACAGCTCTTTTGTTTGTAGTTCTAAGCGTTTACAAGAATCAATTTTCTGATATTCTAGTGCAAACTTAAAAGCACTTATCTTTTCGGAACGAATCGAAAGCGATGTAGCTTTCGTTCTCATTACTTTAATGTTGAGTAAATATTGAAAATCTTACGCACGTATTTTCATTTTTAATGTTAGAGTATACACGGCATTCATGAGAAATGGGTTTTAGTTAGATTAGATTAATTGTAGTTAGGTTTTGAATTTTGTTTAGGACAGTTAAGTTATTTCTAATTTTTATATTCCTGATGGATTTTACTGTGTTCAAATAAAGAACTACCGGTATTCTTCTAGTGAGCTCACCAAAAAGAGAATTAAGAAAACAGCATAGATTGACGAACTGAAGTAAAACAAAGCACTGTCTGCTCAGAGGGTCTGTCATTCTCCTTAGGGGCACAGTGAACAGACCTGGTAGAGAGTTCAAGGAACACCAAACAACGAAAACCACACGAAGGAAATATGGAAACGTAAAAGCGAGGGGGAAAATTTTTAATAAATTCAGGGTGAATCTCTGTACCACACGTTTCAAACTGCGGCACCACAGCTGACCTCGTTTCTTTTTGCATAAAAGAGCCCCTAAATTTCACCAGAGTGCACCGAATTGAATTAAAATTTTCAAAATTTCCTGAGGAGACCCCCCATACCCCCTAATGGGAGGGGGCGACCCTCTCCCATACCTACCCCTCCGTCGGCTACGCCGACGGCAGAAGGCACTTCGCGCCTTCTTTAGCCGGCTTAATTTCGCAGCTAACCGGCAGACAAATTTCTTAGCTACAACCCTGCTGTAACCAAGGCATGAGTAGAAATAAATTATTGTTGTTGTTGTAGTTGCATCTAATGGAAACACATGGTCTTTTGGGTTCTGTGCCACTCTCAACCTTATAAGCATGCTTTACACAGAAAACTAGTCCAGGTTTGAAACCATTCAAATAAAAATGAGTTTGATTTGCATGACAAAGTAAAACTTGTATTCATATGCATAGAAAAGGTTTTCCACCCGGTCTCATTTTTTAAACAGAGGTACATGTAAAAAGAACTTGGAAATGGCCTTTTATCCATTTATATTCATTAAGTTATGTAATTAAATCCTTGTTACTTAGGTTTTGCATCTGGTCTCATTTTGAAATAGAACTTGGAAATGGCCTATTACTCATTGTGTTGTGTTATCATTATTTTCTAGGATCTTGTCAAGATGAAGTAAGTGGTTATAGCTGCAATTGTTCAACAGGCTTTAATGGGAGTCTCTGTCAACACAACATTGATGACTGTGGTTCACACACATGTAGTGACTTCCAAGACTGTGTCGATGGTGTGAATAATTACACCTGTAAATGTAAAGCAGGTAAGTTTGTGGCCTCACTAGCCATGTAGGCTAACTCTTTTTTACTCTTTTATCCTGATTACTGCACCACGCTTGTTTTTGTTCTACAAATTAGTTCTTAATATACTATAATTATATGTTATACTCTATATCACTTGACACATTAATAAACTTGACAGCGATAATGTTGGTTGTATGTTTTGTTTGTATAAGGCTTTCATGCAAGTTTTCTGTCCAAGCTCTCCTGTCAGTTTTTCTCCTTCCACAAAATACAACTTTCAAATTCCATTTTAGGCTAGTCTTGCTAAGTTAAAATTTGCTGTATTCTAAGTATTGCCATTTGTGGCATATCTTGCAGGTTACACAGGAGTAAATTGTACTACAGATATAAATGAATGTGACTCATCTCCCTGCCAAAATGGAGGTACTTGTACAGATGGTATAAACTCCTACAACTGCTCCTGCCCCATACGTTACAATGGAACAAATTGTGAGCTGGATACAGTGGACGATTGTATTAACCATACCTGTCTCAATAATGCAACCTGTGTTGATGGAGTGAATCACTTCAACTGTAGCTGCCTTCCTGGATATGAAGGACCAAGGTCAGAGTTCACACATAAGCTTATCATAACTGACCCATTAAAAGCGCGTTACATGTAAATTTACCACTAATTTAAAATTAAAATCCTGGTTTATAATCCTGGTTATAAGCCCAACTCTCGGACCCTCTCCCCCCCCCCCCCCCCCCTCCCCCGGGTTAGAGGCCCATCCACCTGTTAACAAAACTAATATTGTGGTTATAACCGTCCCGTCCCCCTCGGACACACTGTATTAGCCTTTATCCATGTTCCCTTGTTTTAGTACTGTTAAAGTTAGAACAAAGTACAACTTCAAATTGAAAATTGGGAAAGTACAATGTAACTTACTAGAGTGTGGAACAAGAATTTTAATCACACTGATAACCTTACAGTATTCCCATATAGTGTGGCATATCAAATACCGAAAGTAACACAATTTTTCAATGTTTTGAACTGAATTCTTGATTTAGTGTGGCACTTTAAAGCCCAAAGGCACGGTGGTGATCTTATGCAATACAATTTGTTTGTTACTTCTATAATTGTTATAATTTGTTGAATAATATAACCTCTTAGCTCAAATAATGTAACAAAATTTTCTTTGTCTTGTTTCTTTGCATTATTTTGTATAGATGTGAAAGTGAAACAAATGAATGTCTTTCGTCGCCATGTCTACACAATGGCACTTGTAACGACAAGTTCAACAACTTCACGTGCAACTGTACAACAGGCTTCACTGGACATACCTGTGAAATAAATATCGACGACTGTACCATCAACCCTTGTCAAAACAATGCCACATGTATTGATGGTGTCAATCAGCGTACCTGTTATTGTCCTGCAGAATTTTATGGCGATGACTGTGACAAATTGCGTGACGCTTGTCATCCTAACCCCTGTGGTAACAGTGGCAATTGTTCCTTTGTTGGAGACTCTTATAACTGCACCTGTTTTTCTGGATTTGAGGGAATAAACTGCTCAGTCAATATTAACGACTGCAAAAATGACTCATGTGTGTCAAATGCTACCTGCATTGATGGTGTAAATAATTACACATGTCAGTGTGAAGCCGGGTATTATGGAGAGTTCTGTCACTTGGAGATCAAAGAGTGTGATTCCAACCCTTGTCGGAACAACGCAACATGCATTGATATGATCGACGGCTATAACTGCTCGTGTGCGGCAGGATTTAATGGGACACTGTGTGAGAATAATATTAATGACTGTCCGTCAGATGGATGCAACAATGGGACGTGTATTGATGGCATTGACGATTACACTTGCAGTTGTAATCCAGGTTACACTGGCCAGAAATGTGACAGCGACGTTAATGAATGCGATAGTAAGTGAACTGCTTTCTTCTTTTACTCTTAAGGGAACCTGAACGCAACAATCCAAAAGAATGTACATGTAGTTCGTTTCACAAAGTACATACACACGAGAGTCACGTCTCACGGGCTGGTAACTAACTGGTAACTAGACTGTAAAATATTGATTAATGAACTAGGTCCTCTTGTTTGAAAGCGTTAATTCACGATTAAAAGTTAACCGAGGTTTTCAGAACTCTCGATCATTAAAAATGTTTAAATTGAAACGGTGAAGAAAAGTCTAAGACAAACTTGAGGGACAACAATCCTTTGGAAAAATTTTTATTGATTGGTAAGGGGTTAATTTCTAAAGAAACTGTGGTGTTGGGTTGGTGGCGGTTTTACCAACAGAGTTGATAAGGTAATTTGGTTACCTTAAAGAGATTCGAGTGCTTACGTTTCTAACGTTAGCCCTTCGTCAGAGGGAACTGATTGGTAATTGAACTCTAATCAATGTTCACGTTAACCCATGATTAGCTTAAGGTTACCCGGTACCTTTAGAGGTGTCTCGCGTTTAAGCGATGTAGCGCGTCCAGTTTAAACTTAAACTGTAGATACCTAAACCCTTATATCAAATTAAAGCTTATAGAGCTGGCTATCAAACTATACCAAGAATTTTGACATAAAATGAATTGTCGAATTTTTCACGACCTCTAATTGCGAGCGTCCGAATCGCCTTATTAAAGCTACAAGTCAAAGTGAATTTTGTTTTTTGCTAATTTAATTTGCTCCTCAGTTTCCGGACCCAAAGCGCTAAAAAAACTAACGTGTCTGCGTTTTGCCATATTCAATCGCAGTGAAAAGTTATAGAGCATTTTCGAAATAGGGTGAAAAAAATGTGGGGTAATCGTACAAAAATCGCTCTCGGAGAAAAAATATTTTGAAAGAAAAAATTCGCAGACACGAGTTTTTGTTTTTTATATGTTAAACTAGCTACTGTCCAAATTTGAAGGCAAGCGAACAAAATCCGTTTTGAGTTTTAGCTCTTTGAAGTGGCTCCTCCAAGTGAAAAAAATTTATTCGAGAAAACAGCGCTAATAATTCGGCAATTCATTTTATTTCAAAATTCTTGGTTTAGTTGGATAGCCAGTTCTATAAGCTTTAATTTGATATGAGGGTTCAGGTATCTACAGTTTAAACCGGGCGCGCTACATCGCTTGGACACGAGACACCTCTGAAGACACCTCTGAAGGTACAGGGTAACCTTAATCAGGTATCTTTCATAATCATTGAAAGTGGTAACATTTTTATTCAAAGATTCGAGGTTATGACCACTTTGTACCTTAGTATAAAACAAATACTTAAAGGGCCATCCTATTTTTGTCTGAACTCCAATTTTATGACGTCTTTCTGAACAATATTAGTATAAAACGAAGTCAACAGTTAGCGAGCATAAAGTACTGCTCTCAGTCGGTAGCTCACATTTGATCTAGTGTCGCACTTCCACTAAGAGGTGATCAAAAGTTTTGCTACTCTACTGTTACACCAGTACGGTGGCCCAAAAAGGCCACGCACAAGTAAACAGTGATAACACACACGAACACAAAAGTGGAAACTTAAGAAAAAAGAAAGAAAAAAAAAAGGAAAAACGTGAACAGTGCAAACAAAGAAGGGAACATCAAGTTACGTAAATTGTTAGTTAAATTAACTGAAACGAAAATAAAACGGAATGTACAACGATAACGCAGAAAAAGCGAACAATTACTTGGAAACTGTGACGACACAAGCAACCAAAGGGTGGCGTGTAGAATTAATGAACTACCGAGAATGCTCTTAAGTGTTTTAACTGAGGTCTACAGATATCTTACGAGTGCGTTTATACTCACGACGTTCAACACTGAATTCTCTTGAACACATTTAATACATTTCTGACCCATAACACTTATATTGGCGCATGATTCTAGTTGCTATAGTATCTTATTTCCTAAAATTTGCCCCAGTTATCAAAGGTAGTGAAGTTAATTTCATGTAGCTTGAGGTTCAGTGTAGTCTTGTACCGATTGTGCGTGATTTGTATTGCCAGGTCCACATCCCTGCAATTGTGGATCGTGTACCAATTCTCCTGGGTCATACCGCTGCAACTGTGATCAACGATTCACAGGTGAACATTGTGAAACAGACGTCAATGAATGCTCAAATAAAAGCTTCTGTAACGTTAACATTGGCCAAGGTTTTTGCATCAATTTCGATGCTTCAACACGGAATTGTGGGCAAAGAGGATATAAGTGCCTGTGCGAAAATGGATTCCAAGGTATGTTAATAACAGAATATCTTAATCGTTCACTAAACTTGTAAGGAACAATAACAGCAACATTTATGGATGATAGATGAATTTTTCATTCAATGGGGAGAACTCGGATTTCCTTTTTCCAACTATGCCTGTGTCACTTATTGAAAAATTAATCTATCATTTACTCACCAGGCTAAAAACACAACATCTCATATCTTTAACATTAATGGTTGTTTTCAAATCTTACGCCGACACAAGATCTCTTCCACCCCCAAGTACCACAAAATACTAATCAAGCCAGGCATAAGATTACATCACCTACAGCAAAATTTACATTTTCAAAAGACTTCACTCTGAAAACTATTTTTATAAGTTGACATTTTTTTATGTGTACGTGTGTTCTTTAGCATGAAACGTAAAAGGAAACGCAGAGGAAAAATTACATTCAAACCCCTTCCTTCCTTCCTTTCTTCCTCCCTCCCTCCCTCCCTCCCTCCCTCTCTCTATCCCTCCCTTCCTTCCTCCTTTCCTCTTAGTAATCAGCGAAGACAAGCAGTTGAAGTACAATTATCTGGAGAGAGAAATAAGTAGGGTATAGGGTATGAAGACCAAAACAACACCAATAGTAATAGGAGCTCTAGGGCTTGTCAAGAAAGGTGTGGAGAAGTTTAACAGCCAAAATTAAAATTTGTAAAGGGCCAAGGATCACTCGACCTAGAACAGCCCATATATTGGGCCGAGTACTGTTAATATTAAGTATCATCTTTCCAATAGTGCCTCATGTCCATGGGTCGGACACCCCCCTACTGGACGCAGAAATAGGATGCAATAATAATGATGATGATATTAGCATTCATATGTATAGCGCTACTTCCAGAAGCTCAGTGGTGGTTTATAATCAGACGTTCCAATTTGTTTCTGTTTATTCCAGGTTTCGAGTGTGAGAAAAATATCGATGACTGTGCAAGTTCACCGTGCAAAAATGGTGCAACATGCCACGATCATGTTTATTACTTCAACTGCACATGTGCACCTGGCTGGAGAGGACAATACTGTGATGAGGACATCAATGAGTGCACCCTTGGAGTCTGTCAGAATGGTGCAAACTGCACTAACACGGATGGTTCATACAACTGCGAATGTGTGCCTGGTTATACAGACAGAAACTGTTCCACTGATATCGATGAATGTAAATTGTTGAATCCTTGTGTAAATGGAACCTGCAACGATTTGATTAATGACTACAACTGTTCCTGCTCTCCTGGATTTGAAGGTGATATACTTTTAGATGCCTAAACAAATCAAATAGTTTGATGTAGTTATTCGGGGCATGTCGTTTTATTGATAGTTTCATTTCATACTTCTTTGAAGCACCGATCATTAAATCTTCTTTTGAGAATGTTATTATTCCTATCAATTTCAGCCCATTTGTTGATTTTACTTTCATTTCCACACGACTTACAGTATTTTCAAGTTTCCCCTTAAAACATAAGCTAGTAGACGAAGTCATGTTTCACAAATTAAAATAATTAAAGACAGAGTAATATGGCGAGAACTAAGACAATTATTGATCATTGCCGCTCGAATAATTATTATTTAGTATGCTATACCACATCCGATGCTGTTAGATATCATGGTTATAATGACTTCTGATGCTGACCTCTAAATAGTAATTCTTCTTTCACGGCAACTCAGCGACTTACTCGAAACCAAGAACCTACTGGCCGAAATTACACTAGGATGAATTGTTTTTGTTGTTTTGAGGCGTTAGACTTTGACACACTTTTTATTTTCGGTAGCCTTCATTTCAGCTTTTGACTGTTTATCACTAAAATGAGGGAAATTAACCTGACTTTTTAAAATAAAAGACTAGTTCGTATATATGACTCCTGTGTCAAATAAACAGGGTATACGTAGTTGTGCTTACAGTGAACACTTCACTTCCTAAACAGCTATCGTTGATTGCTTTCACGCCGCTAACGGTTGTAAAAGCGATTCTTGGTTAAACTTGTTGTAGAGTGACAGTCCCTAAGTACTTTGATTTTTTATACAAGCAAAAGGCCAGTTTTCTGGTTGTAAGTTTGGTTTCTGGTCTAAACCGCTTAATCAAGCTTTCGTTTTTCTTTACACAGGAAAAAACTGTTCTGAGGATATAAACGAATGCGATCCCAATCCTTGCATCAACGGAACGTGTGACGATTTGATAGCTGATTTCAAATGCAATTGCCCTTTAAACTACACTGGGAAAATCTGTGAGACCAAGATAACATCCTGCAAACCTAACAATCCCTGCTTCAACAATGGCACTTGTAAACTACAACCACAATACTTCAACTACACTTGTGAATGCGCCCCCGGGTTTGCAGGCTCGCACTGTCAAAACATCACAACAGTTGGATTCAGTGGCTCATCCTTCATGAAGATCCAACTGAACAGATCACCGTTTGAACTCTCGTTTCAGTTTAGGACAACTCTAAGCAATGGTCTGCTGGCTGCTGATTCGAGGAACAATTTCCTTGTGTTTCTAGATAAAGGAAATGTCACTGTGGTATTTTACAACGGAGTGGCTAAACTTTCAGCAGGACAGACAGCTAACCTTAACAATGGGCTTTGGCACACAGTTCATATCAACATATCTGGAGCCTCTGTGAACATGACATTGGATAACTCGTCTTGTGGTCAACACTGCGAAGCATCTTCGCCTCTACACCAGCAAGTAAACATAACAGACCTACACCTTGGCGGGTCTCCTTTTACTCCAAGTTACGATGGCAGCGCCTTGTATAATTTCACTGGCTGCATTCAAGATGTGATATTGGACAGACACACAGTCATTCCCACGGACACAAAGGTGCTGTTAGTAAACACCACTACTGGGTGTCCACGCCAGGAGGTGTGTGGGTCCAACCCTTGTGCGCATGGCAAGTGTGTTGATGAATGGATCAAGTACAGGTGTGAGTGTGCGCGGCGCTGGATCGGCCCACAATGCAATACGAGTGAGTAATCTTATGTCCTAAACGATAATCCAACGTCTCGTGAAATATAAAGTTTTAATTTGCGAATCTACTTATTTTCGGTTTCCGAAATGGTTTCCATTTAACGTCCCTAAACTTATTTAATCTGACCCGGTTACTCAACAAAGCTGGTCTGACAGCATATTCTTGATGACAACGCCGTCAAAGTTAATGAGAACTTTCATTAATCTCGAGATTGGTTTTCCTTGTCGTACGACGGCAATATTCTTTCGCTAGCAACGCTGTTTTGAGCAACACCCTGCATTTTGCGTTAACTTCTTCGCGTTGTCCAACATTTCGGACTAATTGGTTCGAACTAAGACCCCCCCCCCCCCCCCCAATAAATTAATAAAAAAAAAAACTTTGGAAACCCTTTATTGTGGTAAGATTTAAATAAATGTTGAACTGATTTTGAGGAAGCATTTGCAATTCAAATGAATTTTATGTGATATGCGGGTTATTTTTAGCGTTCGATTATCGCCAAAATCGGAAGCTGGTAAATAATTAGTGATATTGCCTTAGTATTTGCTATATTGGACTACGTCAATCTCTTGACTCCGTCTCGACTAAATTTATCAGAAACATATTTTAAAGGAGTATTATTTTTCTGGGATGGTTTTCAACATGTTTTTCGTTTATATTTTCCTTGTAGGTTTGATTCCAGGAACTTTTGGAGCAACTGAGCCCTTAAACGTTGCTAGCACCAGACGGCGTCGTGATATAGAAAGCAGGAACAATGGGAGCTTCACTAAATTCCTCACTAATGATACAAGTTTTGGCGCCAGTGGAGAACTATCATTCTTCATCCGAACGCGAGAAGTGAGCGGGCTTGTAGTTTTTATGGCGGATAGTAAGAGAAATTATATTGCTGTTGTTATTCATGAAGGATCCTTGGTTGTCCAAGTAAAGTTAGGTAACGTGAATTCAAATTTAACTGTCAATGGAAGTGAGATTGTTAGTGATGGCAACTGGCACTCTGTTGAAGTTTTAGAAAGTGAGTTACGCTTTGATAATTTCAGCCAGAGCGCGAGTCCAACGGGAGGGAAAAATATCAATTTGACTGTTACTTACATTGGTGGAGTTGATGACTTTTCCCAGTACCAAGATGCGTTTCTTATTAAAGCTCCATTTCGAGGCTGTCTGCAGGACATTCGACTAAATAACAAGATGTTTGATTTTGGTTTCAATGATCCTTCGTCGTTTTCCGCCGAGCGTTATCCGTTAATTGCTCGTGGTCATCTGGGTGAAGGCTGTAAGGGGATGAACGTTTGTCGATCAGCGCCATGTGGCGATGGAGGCTTCTGCAAAGATTTGTGGAACAAGTATGAGTGCGACTGTAAACCACGCTATGGTGGGTTGGACTGTGCACTGTACGGCTGCTCCTTGGTTAATCAGTGTCCTGCCAATACAACCTGCAGAGACGTGGGTGAAAACTATGAGTGTAAGTGGCTGAGAAGTTCTCTTTTAAGCTCTTAAAAGCGCTACAGAAAAGTCACTTAACACGTACAAAACATCGTCCAACAGCTGTCATGTGAATGTTCACACACTGGAATTTCACCCACAAACCGCAAGTTAATTACCGGAGGAAGTCACTACTATAGATAGGTTTCCTATGAATATTTACGCAATAGGATGTTATGACAGGAAAGTAATCGGTAGTAGCTTTCATTTTAATGGTCGAGAAACCAATCTGTATTCAGCTGGTTTCACAATAGGATTTAATCCTCAGGCGTAAACAATAGAACCATAAACAGTTCTACGTGTACAGGTAAGTATGTTTTCACTCTGACGTTTATCCACGGACATAAAACTTAGAACGACCTTGAGCACCATAAAAAAATAGTTAAGGGGTTCGTTTCCAAAGAAACTGTGGTACTACGTAGGTGGGAGAGAAAAAACAAATGTTTGGTTTTATAAACAGAGGTGATAAAGTAATTTGACCACTGTAAAGAGATTCGAGTGCTGACGCCTTAAATTTGAAACGTTAACCCTTCGTCGCTAACGGGCTAACACTCGAGATGTCATTACTGGAATGTCTTTATGGTAGCCAAATCTTACCTTATCAACTCTGTTGATAAAACAAAACATAACAAATATTTCCGAGGCAAAGTGTACTGTTCCTTGTATTTAGCTTTCATTTGCGGGTTATTTGTCACACTGTAGCATTTTATCCATAAGTCCTCCTTGTACAGCATAATAGACAGCACCTAAGGAAAGTACTCCTCAGTAGCTTTCATTTAAATGGTCACAGAGGATCATATCCATACACTCAAAAGTTAGAACCACCATCTACATCATGATTAAGAGAACCATAGGAAGGTTCTGTTTGAATAGTCCCTTACAATGGTTTTATCCACCGACTCAAAAGTTAGAACCGCATTATTGAAGATCTGTCTGATGTTTACCTTGTCTGATTGACAGGTGTCCATCCTGTTACTTTGAATGGCAGCTTAAGCAGTGCAGAGTTCATATTTACTTCAAGCGCTAATGTAACCATGGCTGTGTCTCTGAGAATGCGTACAAGGCAACTCTCAACTGTGTTGATTGAAATAAACGGAGGCCCAAATGACTTCTTCAAGATGGAACTTAGCAATGGTCGAGTTTACGTCCGTTACGCATTACAGGCAGAAACTGGAATAGTTTTTTCAGGTAAGACAAACCTTGTCCACCCCACAAAAACAGTGAGCCTAGCAATTCCCCACCCTGCTTTTAAAAATGAATGATAGTGTACTGTTGAACTTGCCCATTGCTCGTGTGCTGTCGCCACGACGTTTCTCCTTTGGGAAATGTACATCGACTACCTTTATATTACAAGTTCTATTCTCTCTCTGTGTCAATAGCTTCCGACCAAACAGCACGAATTGTTTATCTTAACTGTAGTAAGGCCTTAATTTTTCTTAGAAGCTGCATTGTATATTCATGCGATAGAAAACCTTTACAAGTTATGATCAATCAATCAATCAATCAATCAATCAATAATTGATTGATTGAAATATTTTGGTATAAGTTTCAAATAGGCCATTTCCGAGTTGCTGTGAACCTAATTCTGAAAGCGAGGCTAAGTGCAAAGTTTTTATTATGAAAATTAATTTCATTCATATTCAAACAAAACTAATTTTCAAATAACAAGACGCTGTGGGAGCGTTTACTTGGGCGCCGTTGTATTAGGAGTATCTCAGCATGTACGTAAGTTCAGTCTTTGGTGACAGGTGAACGATAAAAGATTCGCTGAGAGTCTAAGGCATCATATTTGCGATAAACGTGATGTAGTTCGACCGAAAATGTCACGCAAACAAAATAAAACGTTACTCTCTTTAATACTACAAAACACGTCGGATTTTGTAACCATGAGGTGCATCTAAGATAATGATGGATTTTAGCGACAAAGGAGTATTTGCGGTTCCAGTGGTAATGATGAATTTTGGCGACAGAGGGGTATTTGTGCGAATACCTTTCCACCTTGATACCCTTTTTTTCTGGGCTTTCTGTGAGAGATGTTCCAGCTTCCAAAATGTCACGCAGAATGTGCAATATCACACGCGTGCAAAAAGACATGCGTTCTATATGGGACGCGTGCGGATAACACAAACCTCACAGAACATCCGATTTACAGAAAGTTAACTCAACGAATGTATTTCATGATCACTGGAATAGGACAGAACTTTAATGACAAAATCAAAGCGCTCTGTGAGTGACCAAAGAATGAACTATTTCAAATTATGTCTACAGTTATTTGTTTATTAAACACGCAAAAAAGGAAATAAACTTCACTCGCACTGGAAAGTAACGCAAAGGTCGAAGGGTACGTTCATTCTTTTAGTGGTTTTGCGTGATTGCCAATGGACAAAATATCATGACACAAAACAGAGTGTTTCCAGGATTTAAAAGGGCTTTAAATGAAAGAAGCTCGGTTTATAAAGTGGAAAGACACTGCAGCTCCCGTGGCGATTGAACAACAAGCAGAAACCGTCCAGTTTTCCTTCCAAGAACCACCGAAAATATTTTCTTTCTGAATGCCGCGTCGCCGGATGAAACTTGATACACGTGAACGATTGATTTCTTCCCGGTGTTTTCAGCGTGGCAATTCCTTTCTGCATCCAAACGACGGCTTCTTTCAACGTTTTGTAACATCGGAAGGGGCTTTCAGTTTTGCTAAAGCCCGGGTGCTAAAGTTGCTATTTTGGCTTTATCCAACGTAAAAATAAAAATGCGTTTAGCGTTGCGGTACTCAGTTGTTGTTGGTATGAATATGCAAATTTCCGGCGTTTACGTTTGTTCCAATGAATCGATCTTATCGCTATCACTCGACTCCGAAGGAAAGGTTTTTTTTTCAGATTCTACGTTTAGCGTGTCAATTTGGCGTGCCCGTGCGTTCACCTTTTTCCCTGTTTTCCCGTGAGGATCACATTTTGGTTTTATCCAAGTGAACGTAAATAAAGAAATTAATTCGTCAAGCGTTGATTGACACTGTGCATTAGCAAACTTTCAGTGTTTACATTTGTTCTGGTGAATAGATCTTATCGCTCACACTGGACCCCGAATGAAATCTATTTTCGAAGCTTTAGTTTCAGTTTCCTACTTTACCCTAAGCCTTTCACCCATGGAATGGTCTTGAATCTTTAAAGTTAATTGAACGTTTTCTTTTTTAAATTGCGGCCAGAGAAATGAAATTTTTTGCTCGGCTGTATGTAAATTCAGTGTTTATGGCCTGATCTTATCGATTACGTTTCACACCGAATGGGGATTTATCGAGAAGAGCCAAAAGAGCGTCTGAGGTTAATTGAAGTCGAACTTTTGGAAAATATCCGTCCTGAAAGGAAAGTTGCCCCTTAGTTTTGTTCAATGGAAGGAGTTAGCAGACAACACACATACTAGCTGTTTTCTTTTAAGAATACGATATTCGTTGTGTTGATTTTACGTCCTTGTTTCTTGTCCCGTAATGGCGGCTTATGATGAATACATGCAGACTCGCAGACTCGGCCAACATGTAGCGCACGCGCAGTAGATCACTGCGTTTTGGCGTAGACGAAGAAATCCTATTTTATAACTTGGCGCTCCGCCCAAGTAAAAAGCTTTTGCACTTAGCTTCGCTTTCATAATGAGGTTCACAGCAACTCGGAAATGGCCTATTGTTTTTTATTTCGCCGGCATTGTAGCTTCTTCTTCTTTTTTATAATACGTTTTCGATACAGTGCGTGATAGTGAATATCTAGTTTTATTTCTAGAGAATTACCTCAAGACCTAACCACTTAACGAAATTAAATTACGACATGGGCATTGTAACTGGTCATTTTCAGAAGAGAGAAAAAGAAGAGATGCATGGGTTGTCTAGACAGTATGAATTTGCACGATAACCTTATCTTTCTTGCTTACAGATGCTGTTGTTAATAATGGCCAGTGGCACAATGTCGTGTTCAACATCACAAATAATCAGAGCTATGTGAATGTAGATGGCTCCGCAGCTTTTAATTCATCTAGACCCCTAAACGGAGACATAACGAGCTTATTACAGCAATATCCAGTGAAGGTTGGCAAGTCCGTGTTCAAAGGCTGCTTAGATAACATTCGCATTGGAGGACTGCTGCTACCATTTGCTGACTACTACAACAGTACCTTAAACGTAAGTCACGTGACACCTTTAAAGCCTCACTTTAATGTCAGCACCAGCGGAGTGAAACTCGGTTGCCATAGTGACGATGTCTGCTCCCTTAAGCCCTGTGTGCGGGGTGTGTGTGGTGATGTTTGGAACCTCTTCACTTGCGCGTGCCCAGAAGGATGGGCGGGAAAGGTTTGTAACATGACAGCAAACATGACATGCGCACACTCTCCGTGCGTGAATGGCACGTGTTTTAACTTGACGCACGTAGACTTTTCGACCAATCAGAGTCAAGTAAGTGACGTCGGTTATGACATGTTTCAGTGTAACTGTACTCCAGGGTTTGAAGGAAAGCAGTGCGGGCGAGACACCAAGGAATGTGTCCCTAATCCGTGCAAGAACGGAGCAAACTGCACCGAGTTACATCTCAACTATACTTGTACATGTGTTCAGGGTTACACTGGACGAAACTGTGAAACAGACATAGATGATTGTGCAGTCAATAACTGTACTAACAATTCCACTTGTAATGATGGTGTTGATTCGTACAACTGTTCGTGTCTGAGTGGGTTTAACGGAACATTCTGTGAGTTGGACATCGATGAATGCGCGTCGAAGGCGCCTTACGGGCCGTGCAATGCTACTGGAACATTCGCTTGTAACAACACTGTAGGGAACTTTACGTGTGATTGCAAGCAGGGATATTTTGGCAATCTCTGTCAGCATGATCCTTCTATGACCTGCGAGCTTTTAAGTCCTTGCGAGAACAACGGAAATTGTTCGGATAACGCCACTAGTTTCAGTTGTTCTTGTCCTGAGGGCTACAATGGTACAACATGTGAGTTTGATATTCGTGAATGTGATGATAGGCCGTGTTTTAACAATGGCACATGTATTGATAGCCATGTCAACTCCACTGTTTTCCCGGGCTACAAGTGTGATTGCACCGTGGATTATACTGGAAACCAATGCGAAAAGAAAATAGACCTGTGCGAAGAAGAACCTTGCAAGAACAATGCTACGTGTGAGAGGTTAGCGTATGACAAGTACCGCTGCAACTGCACACCCGACTACGAAGGAGAGAACTGTACTATCTTCAAACCGTGCTACAGTCAGCCTTGCAAGAATGGAGCAACATGCCACGCCATCAACTACCCTGTAATTAACTACACTTGCACATGCGCATTAGGGTATTACGGTCGAAACTGCGAGAATGTTACAGATTACTGTTCACCAGACCCCTGCAGAAACAACGCCACTTGTGTGAACTTGAACACACAAGGGAAGTATTTATGCAACTGTACGGAAGGGTTCGGTAATCGGAACTGTAGTGGGCGTTTGGCAAACTGCATTCCTGATCCGTGCGTTCATGGGCCTTGTATCCCGTTAATGGATAGTTACCTTTGTGAGTGCAATCTGGGATATAAAGGTATCAACTGTAGTGAACTCATTAACAAATGTGAGTCCAATCCTTGTCAGCATGGCGGTACATGTGAGACTTTACCCGACGCCTTCAAGTGCGATTGTAGCCCCGACTGGGTGGGAAAGGAATGCCAGTTTGAACATCCTTGCGTGGCTAATCCGTGCTTGAATGGTGGTGCTTGTAACGTTTTTGAAGAGTATGGGAACTTCTCTTGTGCGTGCACAGAGGATTTCACTGGAGAGCGGTGTCAGACATCGATTGGACCAACAGGGGGCCAACGGTCTGATCCTTCACCTCTTCTCATTGGTGGAGTGATAGTAGCGAGCATTCTTGCTATTTTGTTCTTAGTTTTACTTGTTCTGCTGCTAAGGAAACGAGCATCTAACGGTACATACAGCCCTAGTAAAGAGGAGGGGGATGCGGGGCGGGTGGAACTGGACGCCATGCTTAAACCCCCTCCACAAGAAAGACTTATATGATCCACTACTCTGTACAGTCATGTAACTACTGAGATAAGCCAAGCGTTAACTTGAAAGAACAAAGAAGATACACAGTATGGACGGATATGGTATAGTACAAGATGGAGTTTATCAAGTCGTGCAAAGAAGAAGGTTTCGTAATCAAACGTTTTCCTTTAGAAGCCGTCTCAACATATTCCTTCATCCCCTCCCACCCTCCCTCTATTTCTGCCCCCACCCTATCCCTCCAGTCCTATCGGGATGCAATCTTAATACTACAGAACAATGTAGAATCATTACTTAGGAGAATTATACAGTGGAACCCCGTCAATACGACCACCTCCGGGCCGTGAAGATATAGCGAGGTTGTAAAACTAATAAGGAAATGACTGGACTTTCAATTCGTTCAGGGCACAATCAAGTGGTCGTAATAACGAGGTGGTCGTAAGGCGGGGTTTCACTACATTGAAAGAGCGAGAAAGAGAAAACATGCATGGATGGATGAGAGCGGGAGAGTATCTTAATGAAAGGAATGAAAGAAAGATTCATTTTCATTAATTGACATCGACAAAAGAAAGAAAGGGAAAAAACAAACAAACAAACAGGAAACGTGTGAGCAGTGAAAGTAATGAAATAGATTGTTTTTCTTTCATTATATTATAGTGTTAAATTTTTTTTAGAACGATTATAATAACGGTTTATGGATCTTGTTGCTGTTTTGGACGCCAGGTGAACACGTCAAACCGAAAAACGTTTGAAATGCAAAGTCAATTTACCAACGAATTTGAGAAATGTTGCTATGCTGCTAAGCCTGCAGTCCCGTGTATAATTTAGCATTCCCTTGTGTCGATTTTTTTGTTGTTGTTTCTGGGTAAAAAAGGAGAAAAGAAAAATATAGACACGAATGGAAAATGCTAACGGAAATTAGGCGCTTTCTAATAACGTCCTTCAAATTCAGCCAACAAGACCTTTTGCTTCGTAAGTTCGTAGATTGAAGAGTTTTTTAGTTTTGGCTTTGATTGTTCAATCGAGGGTTATTTCCGACGTGCTTACCTATCCCGCAAAATGCCGTCCAAAACAGCAATAAGAGTTACTATCCGAATTTCCATAGGGCGTGCAACAGTAATCTAACAACTACTTTTTGCAAGCTATAATGTATAAAGTTGATAAAGTTTTATGAATAAAAAAGAGAAATAAATAGGGGCAAACCAACGAAACCAACGAACGATTTTGCATACGGCGTGGCTTGCTCCTGGTAACTACCAGCAGAAATCTTGCAACTACTTTTGTAATCATTTTGAAACATTTTACATAGCTTCAACACAACCCAACTGCGCACTGCGTGTAAGCTCTGTAAGTTGTAACATACTGGCAAATTTTATAAATTTCTTAACTTAAAAAAGAGAAATGATTAGGCCACTAGATAGTCCCAATCTTTTCATCCACAGTTTCAAAGGTTAGGACTGATTTGTGTGGTTTTTGATTCTTGGAAGGAAAGGTTCAAACAGTCGTAACAAACGGCCGATTTCGCCACACTCTTAACCTACAATCAACTTCTCGCAGGTTTGAAGGTGAACGGGAAAAAGAGCTAGCACGAGTCTCAAGAATTGGAAGGAAAATATTGATTGTGAAGATTTATTTAAATGCTGAAGTTGTTCAATTTTGCTTTTCAAACTCGGTGAAATTTCAAATTTTCAAATTTGGTGAACTTTTGTTTTGAATTTCTCCAAGATTTATTAATACTTTTGAGAAACTATATCAAACACTCGAAAGAGTGTTTCACTCGGAGTGGATTTAGAAAACTAGACTGCGCCTCGTTTTTTCAAACCACTCTGGATGATTGGAAATCGGATGAAACACTTTCGAGTGTTTGATAGATTGGGTACTTACAAGGAGTTACTGAGAGAAAGATACGTCATGGTTAGCGACGCTGCAATGTAGACGATGCAAGAGCCACAGAAACAGAATTATTATTATTGTTATGTTCTACGTGGGAATCACGGCCGGCGTGGCTAAAAATAATCTTTTAAAAAAATCTTCTTAGAAGTTCAGAGGAAAACACAGTAGATGGCGTTACGTGGTCGTACAACGGTTAAAAATTAATGTGCAAGCTCTCTTTCCAAATTTTCGTTTACCTTCCGAAGACAGGTTTCTCGCTAATTGAGTCTTTGCTTAAGACTCGTCTGCGGAGTGTAACGCAGCGCGGAACATTGAACCAGTTTTTGTTACGTGCTGCATTTTTGTTTAAGTTTTAATTTCCCGCTCTCTCAGATTTTATATTAAAATAATTTACTGTATATAGACGAGTGTCATCAATAATTGTGTAAATGAACAGCTTATTTTCAACAGTAAATTAATTCATATGACAACAAAAGTAATTGTCGGCACACTGTATAACGTTTTTAAAATAAAAACTCAGTTAAGTACTTAGCTTGGTGTCTTGGAAATACATTTTAAAGACAAGTAAAACCTAACGACAAAAATGGACGTTTCGAAGACATCATGACGCCATTGTCAAGAAACGTCAGTTTTTGTCGTTAGCTTTTCACTTGTCTTTGCCTTAGTAAATAGTTATTGATAAGAATACGTTATAGAGCGTTTCATTCACGTGACTACCGGCCATATTGGTTTACTGAAACAAAAGAAAGTATTTGCATAAAAATAGAGTTCAATTCCCAGAGGTTTAGTTTGGGACACCAACATGGCCGCCATTTCTTTGTTTTGGGACACCAACATGGCCGCCGTGACGTCATGTGAAAACACTCAAGCCCAAGCATGGGAAGCATGCCGGGACCGGATTCACGATAGCCTCGCAAGTTTTAGATGTATCCTAAGAATTTTATCTCGACATAAGCCTATTGTTATACCAACATTGACTACTGTACATGTTAAGAAATAGGATTTAGGATAAAGGCTTCGTAAACCCGGGAGACCATTGTCGACTCCAGAGCTCTTCCCTATTGCGCATGACTGACGGCGGGAAGGAACCTTGGCGGATGACGTAGGCAAAGCCGAGTGGCTCTGGGGTCGAGAATGCCCAGGAGACACCTCCCGCAGGAAGGAGATAGACGCATGCGGAGAGACTAGCGCTAACTAGTGCATGTAGTGTTCGTACACTAATCAACCCCAAAAGCTTAAGGGTGCGTTTCTTCGGGACGATCCAGATCAGGATCAATGATCCAAGATCACTCGGATCATGGTGCATCAAAGGAGCCGAGGAATTTACTGATCGAGGACTGAATTTTTGGGCTCATCGTTTTCGTTTCTATTTGAACAGGGAGAAATTTAAGGACGCATTTTCGAAAAGTTTTAGTATTAATTAGGTTTTCGCTGTGCACAAGAAAATCGGTGCTCCGAAATTCTTCTTTGTACCCAGCATTCGTTTTCTAAAATAAACCGTAGAAATATTCACTGTTTTTGCCTTGAAGACACGGCGTCGTTTCCATTTAGACAAAATTTGCGGTTGAATCGGTTGAAATGCATATGCCACACGTGGGTTTACTGCAAACGAACGCTCGATTGCAACGGAAACAGCCGTTTCGAGTTTCAATTTGTTGTGCCATCAAGTAAATTTCTTTGATCGAACACTCTCAAAATCCCGATAATCCGCCACAACATGTTGAATTTCCGCTTACGATACGTTTTCGTGGTTTATTTGTTGAACAAAGTTCTAACATGACAGGGTTTTGATCTTCATCACTAGCTGCCTTGAAATCCAAACCGCACAATGTATCGCGGATCACTGTATCTCCCGGTGACTTTGAAACGACCGTTGGAACATTTCATGTGCTAATTATTGGTTGAATGAAGCTGAAACAGCATGCTTCAGAACCAGCCAAAAGTACTTGAGTTCAGTGGTGCATACTTTCCAGGTTTTGAACAAATGTTCAAAGTCGGAATTTTTGCAAATGACAGGTA
The DNA here is from genome assembly GCF_977016875.1 of Pavona decussata. Taxonomy (NCBI): domain Eukaryota; kingdom Metazoa; phylum Cnidaria; class Anthozoa; order Scleractinia; family Agariciidae; genus Pavona; species Pavona decussata. Next base: position 3,282,122 of record NW_028145459.1, read on the forward strand.
GATCTCTGGAACACGGTTCATAACTAAAAACAGTATATATTGACGACTACAACAACAACAACAAATTTAGGTACAACCACAGACTTCAATCTAAGTGATCAACGACTACAGATCGTTGCATTTTGCAGTTTCCCGTTTCCAGATTACTGTCGTAATCTTTTTTTTTTTGTCTATGCTAATTTTTTGTATTTTTATTCACCTTCTCGGTGACCCTTCTCTCTTGTTGCTGATGTGAGCATTTTACACCGTGATACTGTATCCGCTTCATCTTCTGCCGATAGATGACATTCCCTATTTAAAAGGATGATTTTAAATGTCATGATAGATCATAATAAGCCAGTGTCTAATAGGAAGGACTAAAGGAGCCTGGAGCCCCCCCTGGACGGAAGCATTGTACAATTAGGCAGATAAGGTATACCCAACCAACCCATCAGGAGTAGCTGAGGGGCCCCTCGACTGAAAACCCGCTCTGCATGTTGGAATAGAGCTGGCTGGGAACTGAATACATTAGAAGGTTAACAGGCTGGAACGTTTCTAAATATCTAGTTTTCTAAGATTTTTTTAATAAAACACTGGTTCTAGCTGGGTAAAAAATGTCTCGTTTGTCTTTCCTGCCAGTCAGGACCCCTGTCAGGCTCGTAAAAAATCGTATTTGACTTTTCGCTCTAACACAGTCTTTACCAATAAAATTTGAAGGCAAGTAGCGCGCCAGGAAATAACGTCCGCTCCACTGTTACATACACAGAACATGACCAGCGCTTTGCTTCCACTCGAAAAGGCCGTAAAATATACATGGGCCTCTCCAGGCATTTTCGAATTTCCCGAGTTTTAATATCCTGCTGTGCCGCAATTATTTCATGTTTCCCTGACATTTTTCCTTGATCTAACGGTTGCAATCCTCCCTGCGCGTAAATGTATTTATCGATGTTATATTTTCAAGGGAAAGTGTTTAATGTGCAGAATTGGCTTAAAGGCTATGAATTGTACACAATACCCGTCGACAATTTGACAAGGACATGACAAGTATTCAGCTAAGCTTTCGAGAGCCTGTGGAAACTCTACTTAAAATGAGATCAAACATGGAGGAGAAGAGACAAAATGGCGGCTTTTGAAACGTTATGGTCGCAATATATTTAACTTCCAAAATAGCATACTCTCAAACGCAACCTTTGATGACGTTGAACTCTTTAACCCGTTCGAGACTGAGTGGAAACAAATGTTGTGTTCAGAAAAACAGGGAAGAAACTTGTTCTTGACCTAGTTACATCATTGTACTGCTTGCTTCCATCTGGCCTAATATTTTAGTGTATAATTTCGTGTATGGCTACCGTTTTGTGCAGTCTTCAAATGAGACTTGATAATTTCGCTGGATTTACAAGGTGTTCAGCCTATCAAATGACCACCAGCTGTATGTGTTATTTGTCGGTTCGGCGCTAATTAGTCGCTGTAATGTCTGTCGGTTCAACGCTAATTAGTCACTGTAATTTCTGCTGGAGTAACTTCGTCAAAACTCGGCGTGGTTGTTGAAAGAGGTGATGGCTTTACCCTTGTTAAAATCTCCACACGCAGCTGACGAAAAATAGACGCAGAGGCCATGCCGCTGGGGATTTGTGAATACGCTATAATGTAGGAGCGTAACCTGTGGTGTAACTCAATTATTTCTTCTTCAATGTCTACTTAAAATAAAAAATCGCATTCAAAGCTACTTCATCTGCTCCCCAACACATCAAAAGCTGTTATTTTCGTATGGAAACTATAAGGAAAAGAAGTAAGAAATCTTTCGTTCCACCCATTCTCTAACGTAATGAAGCTGAAGATAAGTGTTCCTGGTATATACAGATGTGAGTGCCTCAAAACATTTTCATCTAAATTATAGTCATATTGCGGGAATGGTTCCGGCCGAGAGGTTTATAGGGCCACTTGGTTTTTTTCAATTTAACTTAAGATCAGATTTGAAATCAATACTTTTCGATGCGGTCTGGTTCTTATTATCTGGCATTCAGTACTGGTTCATTGTGCCGAACCAGCTAGTGGTCGATTTTTTGGCGAAGGGGTTTGCTAAAATAAGCGTAAATTGTTTTAACTCACTCGGAGCACTTCACCAAGGGACAAATATATAATTCACGTAATCAAAAATGAGATTCTATTCTTTCATAAACATACATCTTGTCGGTTTTAGATTCGTGAACGATCGGCGGAGTAAATAGCAACTTAGTTGTTAATTTAAAGGAAAGAAAAAGTTGTAATCTGAGTTCTGTTTAAATGGCGAATTCAGTTATTTTCATCAGTTTCTTTTTCAATCTATTTTTATTTTGTTTCCAAGTTAAAGTTAATTCGACATACGACCATTCTTCCTTCTGATGCATACATCTACGTTGATTCTTGTAAGGGATAAACGTGGATCTTTGGGGATTTTCAGCTTAAGAAAAGCATGATATTCACAGTTAAAAAACAATACGAACCATTCCCACTTTAAGGACTAAATATGTTAAAATTTTGACCAGAATTCCTGGTGGCTCTCAATAAAATTTCAAACAGGGAAGCTCCATCCGGGGGATCAAACCGTTATCCTTTCTGACCAAGCCTCTCCCCAGGACAGAATTACCACAAAGCAAAATTGTTACTTCTTCGCGTTCTAATCTATTTTTTTCTAAAGAGATCCATGAATAGACCGAAACAGACCAATGCGAAGGTAATATAGGCCAGTTCTGATTGGACGAGGAAAATTTGTGTTTACTTTGTTTCACAATTTTGAGGCGATATATTGCAGGAATACGATCAGTGTTCTTTCAGTTAAAACAAGGAGTTGATCTTTTTGTGCAAACTGCAATAAGATTTGGTTGACAATGTATGTACCTCGCTTTTCAGTCCAAGTTGCATTAATTTGCGAGTGGTTTTCAAAAAACGTTTCTCCATTCTATAAAAAGCGTGTCTGAAAGTATGCCGTGGCTCCGTTAAAATTTATGAAAGTGCAGCGTTAAAACTTCAGTCGGGAAAGAAATTTTCCACCATATGTTCCCGTTATGAAGGTTTGTGGAATGGTGGAGCAGAAAATTCCTAGGGGTCGTTTAAGGTTTTATAATATTTAAACCTTGCGGCTCTGTTTCACATTATTAACCTTATTCTCTAATACTATCTGCAGGGCAATGGATGCTCATTAAAGGTGTAGAGCTGAAGTTCTTCTAACTCGCTGAAAACTCTGCGGCATCATGAAGACAATCTTTCTTCTTTTCACATTACTAATGTGGATTGAAGATGGCGCCTTTGCCAAACAAGGTAACTAAACATTTTTCATAGTTCTTTAGCCTCAATTCACTTTCCGAATTGTTCAGTATTGGAGCCGGATCACTAGTTAAAAGGGAAAATAAGTGACTTAGTAAAAAGTTTGACTTAGCTATTCGCGCACCAAGAACTGTTCGACCAAGAGCAAGCAGGCAGCACCAGGTGGCAGGGTTAATATTTGGTTAAGGAATTCAAACCAAATCTAATGGACGTGGGCTGGGTCTACTTTTTGAAATAAAAAAAAAAACCCGTCAGATTGTTTCATGCATTTGTTACGCTCTGATTTCGTAGATGTTTTCTGTTGGGCTATCATTTCCTGACTTGCTTCACTCAGAACCAAGGGAAGTTAAGGGTCTGAGTGACTTGCAGTGAGTAGTTCTTACTTAGTCTCTGTACGGCCTTCACACTTTGAGTCCGTTCATTTCAAAAACTGCGTGACCAAACTGATTGACCGCGGTGGAATATCAGTGAAGGCTAGAAAATTGGCAAAGGATAGTTCAAAGATCGGGTTAGTCCCAGGTGGCTCCTTCAATAACTCTCAAAAAGACATCAAATGTCAAAAGCATTTTCTGATTAAGAGCCAACATGTACATGTAAACCTACGGCAGGTAAGGAGGTACTTTGAATTCTATGAGAAGGAATAGACCAAATTTACCAAGATTCAGAATATATCCTATTTCGCAGTTAAACGAAACAAATTGCACAGTACAATACTGAGATGCAAATATAATTTGGAAACGTTTGCTTCAATAGGATGTGGCTCGGTGTTAGCTAACGTAAAGCTGATAAGTCCAGGATATCCCACAGGGTATCCAAATGACATGGACTGTAATTATTGGGTTCATATACCACACGAAAGGGCAGTGAAAATTTACTTTCGTTATTTTGACGTGGAAAACGCATCATCGTGCAGGTAAGTGAAGTCTTTGGTACTAATGTAAGTTGACAAGACATGATCACGTTTCTTTCATATATATTTTGTGCTAAAGGTGTGGACAAATGTAATTTGTAGTTCTCTTATCCAGAATTGGAAAATTTCGGTAACTGCATCGTTGGGATTAAATTCTAGAATACAATTTCTGGATGGAGCAAAGACATCTATGGTCAGCTGATCAGTCTGCGGTACCCATAGCTCTCGAACAAAGCAAGCAAAGAAAATGAATGAGAATGACGATAAACGAGAATGACGTCCTCTCGATAGCATATCAAACTGTCTGAATCTGAAATTATATTATCTGGAAAACAAAGGATAATTAACTGAAGGTTGTTTTAAAAAGGGCCTGAATCTTTTAACGCAAGTTATGCGTTATTTTTGGCACAATGTTAAACAGGCAAGTATTTCGGTGATGTTTCTCACGCATTACGTTATAAACGCGTCTGTTGTGTTACAATTTTGTTATCAACTCACAACTTGTATTTTTATCTCCACAGATTTGACTATTTGACGATTGCTAATGATAACCACCAAACATTTGGCAAGTTTTGCGGTCAGAAGACTGGGGAAAGCATTATTGCAACAGGTCACTATCTGCTGATTTCATTTCATTCAGATAGAAGTGTGCAACGACGGGGATTTTGGCTCAAGTTTGCTTCTTTCGGTACGTAAATGACCTGATTAGCTTGATACAATAAATAAAGAAAACCCTTAATCAAAACCTAAATTCCATACAATTTTAAACAAATTTGTACCGAAAAATTACAGTCCTTAAGGTGGCTCACAAAAGCGTCCAGCACTTTTCTTCAGTTGAGTATAATTTGATCTATAATTACTACCACTCTAAATCAGTAGATACTACAATAATGGTATCAAGCAAATGCTTAAACATCCATAAACAAGTTAAGTTATGATCATTTTTGCGACTTAACAGATTCCCATAGCAACAATATATCCTGTTAAAAACAGCCTCACTCTTATCTTTAGCTAAAATGAACGTCATTTTATGATCTACAGGAGTTTAAACCATAGAAAACTAGCGCTGATTGGCTTTATTTTCTATAGAGAAACACTCGCGTTACACCCGACGTCATTTTTGTTGTCCGTACTTTTCTAGAAAATAGCTACGAGCCAATCAGTGTGTGGGAATGTTGGCAGTTAGAAAGATGGCAAAATAGATTTTTTAAAACTTTATTGCTGTCGTATTTCATCAGTTATGCATCCACCAAGGATAACATCACCAGTTGGTTCTGTGGTGCAAGCATTACCAGGGTACAGCTTTTCATGCTCATTTTCAGGAACCCCTCTCATATACACAGCATTGATGCGGAACTCGACAGTATTGGTAAATACAACAAGAACAGCTAGTACTCGAGTACACGAGGAAGGAAATTACACCTGCATTGCCACAAGCAGGTTTGGTTTCGACAAAAGAGAGTTCTCGGTCGTTTTTAATGGTAAGAGGTGTATTTTTAACACAAACTAATTGTTAAATAGAAGATAAACCCTCACAGTTATTTAAGCAATTTAAGCAAAGTAATTGATTTGGTGATGAAATAAAAACACATTTTATATGTATTTAGAAGGTAGTGTAAAAATGTAGTGATAAAGTGAACCAATACTATACAATACTATACTCTTTAGAGGGCCAAAAATATGGAATGCTTTGCCATTATCAATTACGTCTTCCCCTAGTCTATCCACCTTCAAAAGAAAGCTTCTTGATTTCCTCAGTTAATTGTATGAAACGTCCGACTCTGTTATGTCTTTATAGTCTTATCACCGTATGTTAAAAAATCTAAATACAATGTCTTTACTAGTCTTACATTCCCAACATATCTCCGAGGAGACCTCTCAGTATACGCCCGGGGGTTTCTTGAGGTCTCCTCGCCACTTCTTACTTTTTTTTTACTATTATTATTCACTCTAAGCTTATGCAAGATCCTAGTTTATTATTCACTGTAACTTTCTATGATTGTATGTCGTGGTGAATAAATAAAATAAAATAAAATAAAATAAAATAGGGCTATTAAATCAAAGAAAATGCAAATAGAATAAAATTAGACGATCAAAGCTGATCAGCTTAATATTTGTGTCTTTACAGTTAGGAACTAAAAAATTACCAACCAAATGTTTATGGAAATGAAGATGCCATCTTCTCAGGTTATAGAAACGTTGGTTACTTCCCAGCAACACTGGAGAGTATCAGAACCGGATTAGTTATCCTTTATGAAGATAGGTGGCTAACAAATAGCCTTTTAAATGAAAGACAGAGTAACTCCAGCAGCTGTTGCTGGGTCCTCACTATACTGTCTACACTAACGCACTGCATGCACCCAGACTATTGAAACTATGAAATGGCTGATACCCCTGTGTTCAAATCATTTATGTTTGTGTTTTCATTTTTTATAATTATTGTTGCATTTTAGATTGCGGACCTTCCTGTTCTCATGAGTGGCGTAAGAATTTTGGAAATATTCTTTTGTGCAGAAATGTAACGTCGTTGATTCACTCTATGAAATGCGTTCCTGCGATAACTGAAAGGATGTAAGAGTTTATGCCTAATAACACGTTCTTTGATTCTATCGTTACCTATTTACCCCTGAGCCTGGGGGAGAGGAGGGGTTGGGGAGGGGGGGGGGGGGAGTAAGGCTGCCCACGAGTTGCAACTTTTCATATTTGGAGCCACTATTTCTTCATTAGCAGCACCTCTTTACTTCCTAAGCAACCTTTCAATCTGAACAACGTAAGTAGCTTTTAGTACTTATAAGCCCTCTATTAAACGATAAAAACAACTTTGTGCTGACATATAATATATATGATTTACCCAACTGCCTAAGAGCGGAGTTCCAAAATTACTTTTTAAAAGCATTTTTGCTTATGGTTTCCGTTTGAACGTAATAACCTTACAAACTCCTCATCCTTTCTGGACTTACTATATTTTTAGTGCATAGGCAGCAAACTATTTAGCAACGATAACAATTGTAACGTGAACTGTTATACAGGAGAGCAAGGTATCCTCTTAAATACAAAACAACCATTTCGATGGATGTGACGTTCTAAGCTACATGATTATGTGGAGCTGGGTGTCTAAAAAATATCAAAGCATTGTGTACATTGTAAACATTCAGGACGTGATCGGCTATTTGTCGAGTTTCGATAGTTTTTTTTCTAGTTTTTAGGACGATCTAGGCGAATGGTTCTGCGAACAGTCGACGCGCGCTACGTCGCACTGTCACTCTCTAGTTAAATTTTGGTTATCAAGAAAGAGTGAGTATAAACCCCAGAGAGAAAGGCTAGACTAACGATAAAATAGACTTTAAACATATCCTGCAGTAATAAATGGAAAAACTGTGATCTTTCATGGCAAGCAGTACAGAAATAAACTAAACAACTATCTTTGGAAAATTCACACAATCAAGTGAATAAATGTTCCGCGTAAGCTTTGTTTTGATGAAAATGAAATGCCACTTGCTTCAAATTTTCACATTCGCTTGCGACGAAAGTTGTTAAAAAGGCTTTTAGTGAAAATATTCACACATCGTAACTCTCTACCTTTATAACTTATTATTTTAAGTGTCAGTAGGTTTTTTCTCTGTCAAGATTATCACAAATCAATACTAAAATTAGAAAAATGTATGCAACAAAAATTTGTTAGAGTTTATACACTGTGTTGCGAGGCGTTTATTTGAGTGTTTAAGCAAAGAATCAAATTTTCTTAAATGAAGCTAGTTAAAGGGGACGAAATCAGAAAATAACACTCCAAGGGACATAATGAACATGGACCGTAAAACTAAGCTCAATTAAAGACTGCTCTGCAGTTAGCAATATTATAAAGCTTAAGTCAAATGACGTGTCAATACTACAAGAAAAATTGCAAAACAGCAAATCAGCAAAGTTTTTTTTTCAACAAAATCAAATGAATAATAGACTCTTTGGAGAACAACAAATCCTGTTATTCCATTTATGAGGTTTTCGTTCGTTTTAAAACGTTTAGTGAGCGAAACGTTTCACTTCAAGAGAAAAAAATTCAACGTTTCGTCGCGGCGAATTGGAGTAAAATGATTTCACTTCGAGATATCCCGCGTGTTGTTACCGTGACCGTGAGGGAAAATTCTGCCGCTCCCGGACTCAGTCAGATTGTAGGACTTTTAGGATGCCGCCCGCTCACAAACAGAGAGAGAAAAATAGAAACGTAACTTACTATCTCCGCTTATACAAGGTGCACCGAACCGATTGAAGCGGCAAAGCACTCTATCTTTACGGCTGGCATTGTCAGTTACTGTCTTACACGTTAAACTTTGCTTATTCATCGCTTCCGTTTTCGTTTTCTTTCTCTTTCTCCTTCTCTTCTTTCCACGTTTGTCCACATATTCAACAAGTACATGAATTTAAAGCTTTTGTTTAAAATTTTCCGTTTGTTTTTTCTAAAAAGCAGGTGGCCACACAACTTCCCGCCGATGCAGGGTTCACTTGAGTGTGGCGTTTCACAATGGCTCACATGGAGGGGGGGACATACGGCCGGCCGGACAGCGACGTCTTAACCATAAGCATTCATGAGTTTGCCAAATTCTCTTAGCTATGGGGCTACACGCGTGCGCGGAGCTCCGATATTACCGAACTTTGCAAAACCCGTCTTTAAAAGTCCAGATAAAGCTTTAGTAGTATGGGATATGAGGGGATCAGCGCCTTTTTTCCTAAATATGGTTAATTTTTTTTGCGCTGATATTTTTTAAAAAAATAGAATCAATTATTTTTCCAAGTCGAAATATCCTCAAGGCATTTTCAAAAGAAAACCTTTTGGAATTCTATATTAAAATATCCACAAAAGTGCGTTTAAAATAATCATCATATGAAATCATTAGTCATTTCTACGCTTGGTCTTTTATTTGGTTTTTATGGCTCAGGCGAAGCCAGGAGTTTAGCTTCTCGGCAGCGCAGCACGTAAGCGCGAGCAGGGGATGGAGAAGCGTTAAAAACTCCGCGGTGGCGTTGGTGGGAAGAGGAGCGAAGCGAGGATGGAGCCACCGCTTTTAATTGCGCAAATAATTTCCCAAGGTCAAATCCAAAAAGGCTTAAAGAAAAACCGCTTATATATAATATGGAGAAAATTTCTATTATTGGAAGTTATGAAGATTTATTTGCTGGTAATAAAACTTCTATGGCATTGAGAATTAACATTAAATACTTAAAAAAATATTTACAAGAATTGAAATTGGAAGAAATTTATGATTCTATGTTTAAAATAATAAAAAATCATGGATCAATTACTTTTTACCACAGATTTCGCATAACTAATGATAAAATTTTAAATGAAGTTGGTAGAAGATATTTTAATAATTATGGTTGTTTGTATAAAACCACTAAAAGTTTTGAAGCTGATATTAAGAATCTGAAAAAACAATTGAATAAAAGTTTGAATTTAATTATCTATGTGATGATGTTTTGGATTGTAGTAGAGGATTAGGATGGTATGGAGTGCATTTCATCAACATAAAAATATTATCAAATGGTAAAGTTTTAGAATTGGAAAAATTAGACCGGAATAAAATCAAATGCAATGTAATCAATAAGGATGAATATATGTTTGAAGATGATAAGAATGATGAATCCGATGTAACCAATAAGGATGGATATATGTTTGTTGATGATGGGATAAATAATTAAGGCTTAAAAAGAAACCGTTTTTATATAATATGGAGAAAATTCCAGAAAAAAAATCTAATCCTATATATATGGAAAAATTATCAAAATCTGAATTATTAGAAATCATTTCTAAGCAAAGTGAGAATGTTGGTGCATTAACAAAACAAGTGAAGCAATTAATAGATGTGAATAAGCAATTAATCGAACGAAACAAACCAGTTCCAGCCCCGAGAACGTAAAAAAAGTATGAAGCGACCTATTCCAGCACCACGTAAAAATGTCAAGCAAATGATTAAAGAATATGAGGAAAATATTATTACACCAATTCCACCTCCCCGCACTAAAATAAAGCAAGTGAATAAAGCTTTAAAAGGTTATACTGAATCATATGAGGTAACAGTAATCGATGATAAAGATCCATTAGTTCAATTGCAAAAAACAAGACAAAAACTAGGATTTTATATCAAAAACATATTAGAATCCATGAAAGGTTTGAAGTTTATTGAAACTCTGAAAGTGACGTTTGAAAAAACAACAGGTGATATAATTATATCCAAGACGGCATATTTTAACAGTAGGGCTCAAACGATCATCAACCAAACAGAAATTGCTGAAGCACTAAAATTGACTGCAGAACAAATCTTGAATAGGATAGCTCAATGGATATCAGAGGGTTCAGGATGGATCATAAAATCAATCGACAATCATTATCTGAATATTGTACGATATAAACCAATGAAGGGTTCATCGTATCTTAAACTGCCAATTGAATTACAAAATAAGAAAGGATTAATCAATCTGCAGAATAAAGACAATGAATGTTTTAGATGGTGCCATGTGAGACATCTTTGTCCAATGGATAAAGACCCGCAGCGTATTAAAAAATCTGACCGAAAATATGTTAGTGAATTCAATTATGATGGAGTTGTATTTCCTGTTTCCATCAAACAGATAAATAAAATTGAATTACAAAATAAAATCAATATCAATGTTTTCGGTTATGAGAATAAACAACCATATCCACTTTATATATCAAAAGAAAAGTTTGAAGATCATATGGAATTATTGCTTATATCTGAAAATGAGAATAAACATTTTGTGTACATCAAAGATTTTAATAGATTTATGTTTAACCAAACCAAGCATAAAAATAAGAAACATTTTTGCATGCATTGTTTGCAATGTTTTAGCACAAAAGATGTGTTTGATGTCCACAAGAAAAACTGTATTGTAATAAATGGTACACAAGCTATTAAAATGCCAAGTAAAGGTAACAACATTTTACAATATAACCATTACCAAAAGCAATTACCTGCTCCATTTGTAATATATGCTGACTTTGAAGCTCTAACAGAACGGATACATGGTTGCCAACAGAATAATGATAAATCTTTTACAGATGCTTATCAAAAGCATACAGATTGTGGATATGGGTATAAAGTTGTTTGTTGTTATGATGATAAGTATACCAAACCAGTGCAATTTTATCGGGGAGAAAATGTGGTGTTTAAATTTATGGAAAAAATGCTAGAAGAAGTAAGGTACTGTAAAAACATAATAAAATTTGAATTCAACAAGCCACTGAAAATGACTAATGTTGATGAAGAAGAGTTTCAAAAAGCTGATAAGTGTCATATTTGTGGTATATCGTATAATGACAAAGATATAAGAGTCAGGGACCATTGTCATATTACAGGTTTGTTTAGAGGTGCAGCACATCAAGATTGCAATTTGTCATTTAAACTCACTGGCAAGATACCTGTGGTTTTTCATAATCTGAGAGGATACGATAGTCATTTTATAATGCAGCAGATTGGTGAAATTGTTAAAAAACATACATATGTGAATGGAAAAGGTGAGGAGTGTCAAATGAATGTCAATGCCATTCCAAATAACATGGAAAAATATATGGCTGTTATGTTGGGAAATAGTTTGGTATTTATTGACAGTTTTCAGTTTATGAGCCAATCACTTGCTAATCTTGTTAACAATCTTCCAAGAGATGCTTTGAAATACACGAGAGAATTTTTCAAAAAGGATAAATATTTCAATTTGATGACGAAGAAAGGTGTATACCCATATGATTACATGGATAGCTTTGATAAGTTTGAAATGACTGAATTACCATCAAAAGAAGAGTTTTATTGTCAATTGAATAATGAGCATATTTCAGATGAAGATTATGACCATGCAAAAAAAGTTTGGAAAACCTTTAAAATAGAAAATATGGGAGTATATCATGATCTTTACTTAAACAGTGACATACTTTTATTAGCAGATGTTTTTGAAAATTTCAGGAAAACGTGTTTGGAATATTATAAGTTAGATCCATGTCATTATTTCACAAGTCCGGGTTTGAGTTGGGATGCTATGTTAAAAATGACTGGTATCAAATTAGAACTTATGACTGATATTGATATGTTCCAATTTATTGAAAAAGGTCTAAGAGGTGGTACCAGTTACATTGCTTTGCTAATCGATATGGAAAAGCAAATAATCCCTACATGAAAGAGTATGATGAAAAAGAACCATCTTCTTATATCATGTATCTTGATGCAAATAATTTATATGGTTGGGCTATGTCACAATATCTTCCAACAGGTGGTTTTAAATGGATGTCTCAAAATAAAATCGATGAACTTGACTTAGCTAAGTATGATTCCTCATCAAAAAAGGGATTAATATTGGAAGTTGATTTGGATTATCCTACCTCACTACATGATCTTCATAATGATTTTCCATTAGCACCAGAACAAGTTTGTGTTAGAGAGGATATGTTGTCGAATTATTGCAGGTTGATAAAAGAAAAGTATAATATTTCCATTGGTCAGGTTCATAAATTAATTCCAACTTTGTCTGAAAAACGGAACTATGTATTACATTATAGAAATTTGCATTTTTATCTTGATCTAGGTTTGAAAATAACCAAGGTTCATAGAGTACTAGAATTTGATCAATCTCCATGGCTGAAACAATACATAGATTTCAACACTCTTAAAAGAACTAATGCCAAAAATAGTTTTGAAAAAGATTTTTTCAAACTTATGAATAATAGTGTATTTGGAAAAACAATGGAAAACCTCAGAAAAAGAGTTGATGTAAGGTTAGTCACTGATGAAAAGAAACTTGTTCAATTAACATCGAAACCAACCTATGTTTCAAGTAAAATTTTCAACGAGAATCTTGTGGCTGTTCATAAGATCAAAGAGACATTAACCCTAAATAGACCAGCATATGTTGGGATGTGTATTCTAGATATAAGTAAAACACTAATATATGATTTTCATTATAACTACATCAAATCCAAATACGGAAACAGAGCAAAATTATTATTTACAGACACTGATTCTCTAACGTATGAAATTCAAACAGAAGATTCCTACAAAGATTTTTGGAACGACAAAGATAAATTTGATAACAATGATTATCCAGCAGATAGTCCATTTTATGATGCTAGTAATAAAAAGGTAATAGGTAAGTTTAAAGATGAAGCGGCTGGCAAACCAATAACGTAATTCATTGGTTTACGTAGTAAAATGTATTCATACACCAAAGATGATGGCACCAACAATAAAACTGCAAAAGGTATTGCGAAAAATGTGATTAAAAAAGTCATCAAACATGAGGATTACAAAAATATATTATTCAACAACGAGCAAATGTATCATAACATGAAAACGATCAGAAGTGATTTGCATATCCTCAAGAGTTTTTCACTAAACAAAGTTTCATTGTCATGTTTTGATGATAAAAGCTATATACTTGATGATGGCATAAATAGTTATGCATATGATCACTACCGAATAAAAGAAGCAGGAGATTGAATCACCAGTGTATGCCGGATTAATTTTTCAAAGAATCAATAACGTATTCAATTAATAATTCAATTTTTCGATTTTTCAAAGGTTGTAAACATTCACATATTTTAATCAATGTTGAGAAAAAGCCATTTTCTCCACTTATGAATTTTTCTTTCAAATATTAAACGATCTTCAGTGATATATCCGAGAAGAGTTTCATCATTTCGATAATTATAATATCTCAACATATTATCAAATATTTCTGAATTACATTGGCGATTATATTCATATCATTTGTATAATAATTCGATGTAAAGATCACTCATATAATAATAATAATAATGTAGATTTCATTTTTTATATGGTTTAAAGAATTGTCACTATTATAAAATATGATAGAAATTTCTGATAAAAAACGTGATTATTCGTTTGTGGCAAATAATCATACCAATAAAAAATTTGTAAAAGCCATCAATTGTAGTAATAATGAGGTGACATACTTTAATAGTATGTATGCTATTCAACAATATCTTGGTATTAATGCAGGGATAGTGAAAATGGTTTGCGAAGGTATTAACCACTGCAAAACTGGAATTTCCAAAAAGAATGGTATTTCTTACAAATTTGAATATGTGAAAAAAGAAGATATGCCGGATGATTATATCAAATCATCAAGAACAGGAGAAAAAAGAATGAGATTATTAAGCGATGAAGAAAAATGGGCTAAAAGAACATATACCTGTGAATGTGGTCAAACAATGAAAAATCAATATAAAAATTATCATAGAAAAAAATGTGGAGAAAGAAATTAGCTATTTTTTAAAGTTTATTCGAAGACACATTTTATTACAGTTATTAAATTTCAAAAGATGGTGATAATTCATTTTATCCTCATCTTCATCTGATGAATCATCAGATGAATCATCAGACGAATCAATGGAAGAATCAGAAGACTCATCTGAAATGCATTTTTTTTCAAAGATCATAAGAGCATCAGAATAATCATCAATTTCATCATCGTAAACACAACTTCTTGTTTCAGTTACTTTATCATAAATTTTCTTATAGTCGAGACCGCTACTATATTTAATCATGTATAATAATTTATTTTTCCAATAAGGATCACGAAAATTTTTTTTATTTGATGGCAAGTCAACAAGATCATTTAATTCATCAAAATCTTCAATGATACACTTCCAGGAGTGTGTGTCATCATGTGAATATGCCAGTTCATTGAACAGTTTTTTTTTCCAATCTATATTATCCATATATGATATATGATATATTAATTTCTGTTTAAACCATTAAATTCTTCAACGGTATCCAAGAATTAAAGTCGTCACTATATCCTTTCCATTTCACTAAAGCTTGTTTTTTCTTGTGATCTTTTCGGATGACTTTGTCTATTCTAAATACCTCTTGTTTTGCTTTCAACAATTCAGCTTCATAAAAGCTGCCTTGTATCTCTTCATTATTGAGATCTTTCAGTTTGTAAGTGATTGGATTGGTGTATTGGATTTTATCGATAATGAACACTTCTTCAGTCCAGTTTGGTGTATAACCTTTATCAAATACCTTTCTTTTATACTTTGATATCCTAACCTTGTCACCTACTTTAAACTTAGGTAATTTTGGTTGCCTCATATCACCATATAGGTTAAAGTAAACAGTTCCTTTATTTTTCTTTTTTCTGGCTTCTGTTGGTGTCATTTTGATTGAACTGTGTTTAGACATATTATACTGTTTCAACAACATGGGTAATATATCCAGGTACATTGTATTGCCTTGGGCAGTGAACTGCTTCCACATCTTGGTTTTGATTGTTCTATTCCATCTTTCCACCACTGATGATTTTTCTTCATTTTCTGTTGAATAGAGTTTTATGTTGTGTTTATGGAGTAAGTCTTTCATATGTTTGTTGTAGAACTCTGAGCCTTTGTCAGTCCATAGATACCTACTCTGGTTTATCCCCTTCTTTGAAAATCTGTTGGAATGCTTTGGTTACAGTTTCACCTTTCTTATCTTTTAACGGAACAATCCAGCCGTATTTACTGAAGATATCTATAACCATGAGAAGATACTTATAACCTTTGTTCCATTTACTCAACTGTTGCATTTCAACAAGATCAGCAGCCCATATTTCATCAACATGATTAACAATAACACGCCGTCGAGTAAAGTTACGCTTTATGGGTTTATGCAGTTCATCAGCTAATGTTTCTTGCCAGTTTTTACTCGACGGCTTTTGGCGTTTTTTGAAGCTCCAAGTCCAAGCTTTTTCTTTGTGGCTATTGCAGCTTGAGCTAAGCTTGTACCCCAAGGTCTTTCACGATAAGGTATTTCAGATATTCTTTGTAGCATAATATCATCAGCTGCGTGTTTATCGGATAATGATCTAGCATTACTATAATCTATATCATGTTGTTGGCAAATAGCATCTAGTTTATTTATTGGTTCTCGATAATTGGGATCATTTGATGCTAATCTTTCTTCTAATTTTGTGCCAGGTCCACAATAATTGTATTTTTTCCCCTAAGGAGTTCTCATATGTAATTCTCCAAGTTTGGATAGTTGTTTTTGAAGATCGAAACCACTCCCATCGAGATCCTTTCTGTCAGTGACATATTTTTTATTAGGACGTACTTTAGTAGATAATTGATCAAGCATTTCAGAACCTGTCTTCTTTATAAAAGGAGTAGCTTTTTCTAAAGCATAATCAAGAGCCTTCTTTTGTAGCTTGGGATTTCTCAATGCTTCAGATCCGTAATATCTACCCATTTCTACAGCCTTTTTACCCAACCATGGGATACCATGTTGAATTAACATATCAGTACCAGTTGATGCTAAAGTATCCATTATGCCCGCCCCTTTGGACGGGCTGTTCCGTTTCCCTGACTTTGTTTAGCGAATTTGGTTTTTTTTATCCCGCATTCTGCACAAGTACAAAAGAACATTAATCTATTTTTTTTGTTTGGAAATAACCAGAAGGTTCAACACATTCAGTTTGTTTTTTCTGTTTAACACAATACGATTTTACCATTTATACATATATATTACACAATATTTTTGAAATAATTTATTATGAATTCATGATTATCACTATCAGTAGTATTCAAATGGAAATTGGTATTATGAATTGTTTCTAGAATCGATTTTCCTTTTTGTCTTTCAAGCAGATAATAGAGACACCAATATCCACATAATACAGAATCTCGATCTTGAATTTCATCTAATGAATATATCAAAGGTTTACCACTTGTTGCAAGATATTTTTCCACTTCTTTTGGCATAGGTAATCCGAAGCTGTCAAAATATTCAGCATATTTGTTTCCATTTCGATATGCAACCCAATGTGTGCCTGATCCGATATAATCATCAAGATTTATGATCCCCACTTCATTGTTTCTGATGGACATGGGTAATTTATCTTTGCTGAAAACTCCTCTGAAATATTTGATACCAAGCTGTTTAACCCAATTATTTAGATCAAAATTGCTAAGCGGAGTATTAATAAATTCTACAAGATATCCCCGATTAGTGGAATGTTTTTGAAAGGACTGTTTTTTCCCAGTAGTAACCATTTTCCTTTTTTGGAGGTTTTTTTTTTTACTCCCATGCCTATGGGTTGTTTCCAAGTACCATAAAATGGAGGTGGTCTATAATCAGCCGGAAGAACCAAACCACCATTGGTATTTTTTGGAACATAAACTGGTACAGACCGTCTCAATCTCTCTCTATCCACTTGTAAACCTTTTCCTGTCAATGCATTCAACAATAAAGGAACGCCAATTGAAGCCAATAATGTACCCAAGAAACCACCTGATTGACTCTTTGTCGGTTTGATAACAATCTGTCCACCAGTATGAATTGCATTAACGATTTGTTTCTTTTGTTCATTTGTCAACCAATCTTTATACTTTATCAATTGATCAACTTTGTTTTGTGGAATTAAGAACCCACCAACCTGTTTTCCTTTTCCAAATATCTTATCAACACCAAGACTGGCAAGACCAGATAATGCTCCTGTAGCCAGCGGACCAGCAGCTTTTGAAGCAAGACTTGTTACAGCTGGAAGTGCCCTAGCACCAAGACTGAATAATGATGACCAAAGGCTCCCTCCCATTTTGACTGCTTTTCGTATCTGTGTTTTTGATATTTTAATGTCAGAACCAGTACCATTTGCCATTGATTTTCGTAATCTATTTATTTGGGTTTTGGTTAACATAAGTTGGTCAGGTCCATTTAGTTCATCATGTGATAATCTGATTGTTATTGCTGAATTATTTCTCAATGCTTTTGCTAATTTTTGTTTTTGTCCTTGAGACAATTTTACACCATGTGAATGATAGCTAGTCATATCTTATATATGATATGTGTAGATAAAATTATATTTATCTGAATAAAAGCTTGCCGTCTTTCTGTACAAGTTCAGCATCTTGTTCGTATAAAGTGAGGGCATAAACTGAGTAGTTTGCATTTGTGGCACCTGATAGTTCATAATGAAATACCAGTTTAGTTGTTCCATCTCTAATATCCGTCTTTTGTTTTGTTAGATCGAAGTATAAAAACCCGAATAATGATTTGAAATTAGAAGAATTCAAAAGTGTACCTTGTCCATATTCATTGTTTGCATGAACATACTTCAGTACATCTCGGTAAACACGTGTCATATCAGTTGATGGGTTGTAGTGCACATCAGGATATTCATTACCATTTGCAACAACCAGATGAGCAGATGATAGTGCTCGATCATTAGCAACATTGAATGTGTTGTACAAGAAAGGATTAGTCGTTTGTGCACCAATATTGGCATCATTGATGATGAACACAAACACATGTCTTGGTCGTTCGATGCCAGTTGATATTGTAAATGTACCAGATCGTAGTCTAGTACTCAATGATCGCTCAATGTTTTCACGTAGATATGTCCATTTATGTGGTTTCATAAACTGATCAATGTATAATGATTGTCCTTCTGAATTGAAAGTTATTCTTGGCACAATTAGTTGCATCCTCATTATCATAACACGGCACGCAGCCCCAGCTTGCCAAATAAGATTATTATCTGATTCAATTTGTAGATTTATTTCCATTCTTGTTGAAGGAAGAAGTTCATCTCGTAGTGCCTCAAAAAATGAATAATGATTAAGAGTAATTTCTGTTGTAACATCTGCTGATAAACCCAAAAGTGCTTTTCTTGCAGCAAATCCTTTATTGTAATTCGCCTGAGCAGGTCTTTCTTCAGCGTGTCGGTTTGTATCCAAATAAAATAGTTCATTTGTCGCAGTTGATTGAGCATAAACTGGGCTATATTCCAACAGATTCTTGATTTTGACAGCTTGATTTGCATCGTTACAGTCATAAACTTTCCGACCATTTAGTTTAACATCGAAGTTGTTGATGAATGAATGAGATCCATTAACGATCCCATTGTGATCATCAGCCGCAATATTAGCGTTAGCCATTGTTTGTACTTTGAAGGTCATTGAGATTCTGGCACTATACCAGTCGAAAGGTGTTACCTCACCTGTGTTGTCAACCACAAACCTGTATCCGGTTTTCTTCTGAGAATTGTCGTTTCCTGGATCACCAGTATTCAGTGGTGTTTCAAGTTAGAAAAAGACATCTTCATAACGTTCTAAATATTTTGGATTCCTGAATGATTTCATTATACTATTATATTACACAATTTTCCTCCTTCTGATTTTCCCACCAGATATTATCTGATTCACTCGATCTGCTATTTCCATATCAGAAAGTTGTTTTGTCACCTTTGGCTGAGTGGACACGCTAGTAGGTGACAAAATTGAGGGTTGTTTTTTACTCAATAACTGAACTATCTTATCTCCGGCTTTATTCCCAATATGCTCTCCAGTTTTTGTAACAGCCTTTGTAGCTGCTGTTTTAACTCCTTTTTTAGCTAATTCTTTGGTTATTTTTCCGAATAATTTTGATGCAATTGATGTAAATATATTCCCACCAACAATTGATTCATCGTAAATATTCTTTCTAACATAACGACCCATTTCTGGGTCAAATCTTCTTTTGAATTCACTTTGTCTCATTATACAATTTCATTACACAAAACTTGAACGTAGAATTAAACTCATAAACCAATCTATATTATTTAAATCAATGGGTCTGTTTAATGCATCCGTTACCGTTATTCTGATTTCGGATATAATATTCTTTGATACTGGACTGAATAAAGCTCTTTTTGGCTCAAAAGTAAATGGAAATGATCTTCTTAAATTATCTGTTGGAATCATTATTAATGTATTTGTTAATACTCCATCGCTAATACTGTCAGTTATAAGATCACAATTTATGTTTATGACATCAATACTATTGGTTATATTTGGAAGTTTGCTGCTATATTCAGTCTGTGTTATTATTTTGGACTCAAAACCGATCAGATCACCGAATTTTGAATTGGATATATCTAATCTCCATTTATTTCCAAGTTCGACAACGACACGATAACTTGATAAAACAAAATACAGTTTGACAGCCACACCATTGGCTGGTTTATCATCGTTTTGCTCAATGGCTTGTGTAATATAATTATTGAGATCATCATAACTGTACATACCATCAACAAATGTGATTGTTTCCCAATTGGCTCCACTATCTTTGGAGTATTTGATTTTATTATTGTTGTTTTTATTATTGATATTATGCCATGAATAAGTCATTGACACACGATTAACTGCTAGTTCATGTTTCATATCGCTGCTAAGATGAATTGGTGGATTAAACTTGATTGAAAAGTCTTCAGGCTTACTCCTACCTATTTTTTGACGATTAACGGATGATATCTTTATTTCTCGTTCTTGCATATATATCATTATAACACATAATTATTCAACAGCTCAATGAGTTGTTTATTGGAAATCGTACCTAGTTGATTCAATTTATGGGCAATCTGTGAAAATTCATTTTTAACGGAGTTATTCCCAGCTAAAATGGATCCGCCGAGAAGTTCCATTCTGTCAAGTAGGTCATTTATATTATTGAAATATACAACTCCTGATCCTATTTTTTTGAACTTATTACTGGTTTTATGGATTGGAATTTCGCTCAGTTGGTTTAATTCATTGAAAACCATTTTGGCTATATCACTGTATTTCTTTTTTGAATTGAATCTCTTTGTGAGGAGATCAATGGTGTCAAAATCAACCTTCTTATCAAGCACTTTTTGCCCATCTTTTGATGCCATTAGACGTAATTGTCCCATCAATTTGGGGATATCAATCATGAGACCACCATACTGACCATATTGATTTATCTTATACGCATTCCGCTTTGGTTGTGTAACCAAGCCTTTACCACTGAGGGTTTTGAGACCTTCAGGGATTACTGCAATCCGATCTCTGTATTTTTGCAACGCTTTGATTTCTCTGGTCAATAAATCGATTTTGACTTGATTCTTGGTTTTACCTTGACCTTTTGATAAAGGACCTTTTTTTCTACCAATTGCCTGTATTGTTTTACCAACGTATTCATCATAATCATCAAAATTAAGCGAACCATCCTGAATACGATGGAATACTGAACTAGGCGGAATTAATTTATATTTCATCATTGTCTCAATTTCATCATCATCGAATCCCTTGTCTAGATTTGCTTCATATGGTGATGTCATCATAGCTGGTTTGTAACCAATTGGCAGTTTTGTTTCTTGTTGTGGTTGTGGTTGTGGTTGTCCAGGCTGAATTGCTAACATCTCAATGTTCTCCAAACCTGATGTGATTGCTTTTTGGTTTTTCTGCAATTGCTTAATCAATTTATCCTGTTTGTCGTCGATTGTTTGTTTTGTCTCTTCCTGAGCTTTAATTATTGGTTTGAACGTTTCTGATAAACCCTGTTGTAAATCTTGTTTATTATGCTTGTATTCCTTCAACGTGTCTCTTACCTCTTTAGTAAGGATTCCAGCCTTAATCTTGGCTTCAGATATTTGTTTCAATCGTTGGATATCCATTATACTATTTGCTTACATAAACTTATCTAAACTTATCTAAACTTATCTAAACTTATCTTTCAGAAATCATATACAAATCCATCATTTTTATTGTCTAATAAAATAGTATAATGGATATTCCAAACTATGACAATGAAAATGAAAACAATAATTTCAAACGGCTTTATGGATTCATGCCAAATGATACATTCCGAATGCTTATCTGTGGTAATACTGGTTCGGGTAAAACTAACCTTCTTTATCACATGCTTATGAAACCATTACTCTACTATGATCAGATACATCTTTATGCAAAAAATCTAGAACAAGCAAAGTATAAAGATATGATTCAAAAGCTAAATGATATATCAAATAGTGTTGGTTATGATGTGATAGTTTATAGCAATGATCAGATAGTTCCAGTTGACAGTTTAATGGATGATGAATCACAAAAGATTGTCATATTCGATGACTTTATTTGTGATAAAAACCAAAAACCATTAATCGATTATTTTATAAGAGGTCGGCATAAAAACTGCTCTGTTATTTACCTTAGTCAATCATTTTACAAGACGCCAAAGGACATCAGGTTGAACTGTTCACATTTCTGTGTCTACGACTTCCCAAGCAATAATGAACAGAGTCTGATATCCCGTGAATTGGGAGTTGATAAGGGAACATATATTAAAGCCACCAAAAAACCATATTATTTTCTCTATGTGGACAGACCTATGAAAGTTGTAAAAAGAAACTTTTACGGAACAGTCTAATCAATTAGTATAATGGGAATTTTCAATGATGAAACAACTTCTACAACAGGTTCTGGATCAATAGGACAACAAGGTCCTCAAGGACCTCCAGGCGTTGGTTTTATACTAACAGATAATGGTGATTATAACTTACAAAACAAAAAAATGGTTAATGTTAAACAAGGCACTGATCCTAATGATGCTGTCACAAAGAGTCAGATTCAATTGTTGGATGGAGCGCAATCAGGTACAGTCGTCAATAATAAATCAGTAATTTACAGCAATACTGGCAGCGTTCATACCAATAGTATCTATCTACAAGATATACCAGACGGTGCTGGTAGCTCTAATGATGTTCGATTAATGACTGAGCATCAGTCTTATGAAAACATTCATCTTCATATACCAGATTTGAAAAACTTTGATGGTTATGGTGGACGAGCTAAAAGCGAAATAATGGTCACATCAACAGAACAACATATTACCGGACGGAAAACATTTTTTGATATTAATGTCTTAAAACCTGATAATGACAATCAAGCAGCAAATAAAAAGTACGTTGATGATTCTGTTAAAAAAATACCATCGCCTGATTTATCAGGTTATTTGGAAAAGAATGGATCATCACCAATGACTGGTAACTTGAATATGAATAATAATAAGATAATAAACCTTGCTGCTGGTACTCAGGAGACTGATGCTGTTAATAAATACTACGTTGATCAGAATTTTCTTAACCGTCTAAAACCTGATGCATTGGATGGTGATCTAGACATGCGTGGTCATACAGTTAAATTTCTGGAATTATCAAGCGAGCCATCATCTGCTGCTCGGGTGGCTGAGCTGAATCTCAAAGCTGATAAAAACTATGTTGACAATCGAGATACCTATGTTATCAATACTGTTTCAACTTTAGTTAATACAGCTTTTAACACAATCCTTAGAAAAGATGGGAGCAATTCAATGACTGCTGATTTAAATTTGGATGATCATAAGTTGATAAATGTGAAAGAGCCAACCAATGATAAAGACGGTGTAAATAAAAAGTATTTTGAAGATAAACTTGCTGAATCACATTTGATTAGCAGTCACAAAACAAACGAATTAAAATACCTGTATGACACAGATGAATCAGCTTCGGAGTATAATATTAGGGTAGATGGGTTCGAAGAGAACTTCAGAGAATCTGCTCATCAAAATAAAAAAGCTTATTCAATCGCAATGATTAAGGACACTGATGGATCTAATGATTATCGAAGTGGTATCTCATTCAACATTTATCCATTACCTATTGGTACCTACACAATGGTATTCGAGTATTATTTCCCTGAATCCACCAATGTATCATTGTCAACTCAGGGAACAACTGTCTATATTCACAAACAGGTCTATCGAGCATTCGACACGTATGGCAAACTTCTTGTTCAGATTAATAACAACAGTAAAACCACACCTGATCGTATAACATTGGTAATCCATGGCAGAGCTGTTGTCCAGAACCCAGAAGGATACTTGGTTATTTATGGAATCAAAGGATGGAGTGATAGTGTAGATCCAAGAGTTTATGATGGTTTGAAAAATGAGATGTACGCTGATATCAATATGAATAATAATAGGATCGTAAATTTGGCTGATCCTACAGAAGATAAAGAAGCTGTAAATTTACAATTTCTACAGAAAAAAAATGGACCAGTTCGGATTTTCGGAGATGTTATACATAATGGTTATTTCGTCACAAAAGGCGCTTATCTCAGATTCGATAAAAAAATATGGATCACAGATATAAGACTTATGAGAAGAACTTATGAAAGAGTCACAGATACAATTATTATAACACTTCTAAGTAATCAAAAAAATAATTATAACTTTGATTTTCAAGATGCTAACACAGTATGGATAACTGTAAATAGATTATTCGATACTATTGTTTCACTGCAATGTGCAAAATTAAGAAACATCTATTTTACTATTTATCACAAAGCAATATTAATATAATAATATCATATACAATGCCATACGTAGAAGATGAAAACGGAAATAAGTTTGAATATACAGTCAGACATGAAATGCAGCAAGATATCATATGGAAAGAACCAATTCACGTCAATGATGATGGTCACCTTGACACAGAAGACCGTCATCTGATTATCAAAGATGGAACACAACCAAATCATGCAATATCTCTGAGTCAACTCCAGAGCCACACAGAGGATACTATCAAACCACTGATTGACAATAGTATAAGACAATCTTTGGTGCAATTGGATTCTGACATCAAAGGACTATTGGAGAATATGATGCGTACTAAAGTAAAACCGTTAATAATCAGCACGATTAATGAAGCTCTTAAAAAATCATAAAATTTTGTATGGACAATAATTATAAAAGACTATGATTGAAGTAACAGAGTTCAACCATGTCAGCAACACATTATCATCTGACCAAGTTGATGAATTGAAATCTTATTACAAAACATATCACAAAAAAATGTGGATTTACAAAAAAGCTTATAAATCCTATAGAAAATGGAAATTAATCGGTAACATCAGTTCTGCAATTATTGCTGCTGGTGGTATATCCAGTAGTTTACCCACTTCAGGCATATCTCTTGTTGCGGCTACTGCTGTTTCACTTTTTATTCAAATATATTTGAAGCATAATAATCTTGACATAAAAACATACCAATGTCATTACGCCTTTCAAAGATACGGGCACTTGTTAATATCCATAAAAGAAATTCTTAGAAGTGGTGAATTCGATGATGATCTCCTGAAAAAACTACAACATACTGATGATTATATTTTAGACAACACACCGATTGTTGATAAACAAGCAAGGATGTATGATAAGTTATTTCACTGACCTATTTCACCACCAATCAAATCCAATACACTATCCCCATATTTTTTATAACTAGCCAATGTTCGGTCACTCTTAATACAAACAAGCGGACTATGTTCTAATCCCATGGCGCTTAAAATTTGTTCTAATAAAAATTTTATACTGATAATACGTTTCCTTTTCCCATTAATATGGGGAAGAATTTTATTTATTTCGACGAAAATACGATGTATTTTTGCCCTCTGTTGATAATTAACACATATCACCGATGCTGCCAATAAATCATCGATTATATTTTCAAGATGATATTTTCGATTGTAAACGCTCTTTTTACGAAAGCTATAAAGATTCTCTCGTAAATTAACATATTCGTTTACTACTTTATAGCCAGCAACTTGCCCGCAATTTTTACAAACTGAATAACCTCTATCAAGAATTATATGAGCATTATCACAACAACATTGTTCGCGTTCGTTTGACTTACGATTTTCAAACTGCTCATGACAGAAAGGACAAGACTCTTCAAAATCCTTGAAACCTTCATGAATTTCTGCTGAACATAAATCACAATTCATTCTACTATACAATATATTATTGTACACAATATTGTTTAATACGTGTAAGAAACTCCATAACAAAAATATCCTTTGTCATGCAAAATGTGAAACTGTTTAAATATTAAACAGTTTCAATCAGTCAAATCAAACTTAGAAAAAATACGATAAGAATACTGAATTCTATAGAAGCCACTTTCTGATTGCTTCTCTTTTCAACCTCAATAAACTCTTCAGTTTCTGGAAATCTGCAACTGAATTTCTGCAGAAGCCACTTTCTGATTCGCTGAAAAAAAATCATACGACTGTCTCATGACCTTGAACATAATAGACTAAATTTAGACGTAAGCGGGAAAGTCCCACTGCATTACACCATTTCCGAGAAAGTGAAACAGTATTTGGATAATGGCGTGAATGCGTTTCTTACGCGTAAGAAAAAAAGTAACGTCGAAGAGACAAGCTATTGACAGCAAAGAATAAATTTTTCGAAAAGGCTTTAAGAGATGACACTACATAATAGTATAAAAAAATGGAAAATAAATATATCATAAAATTTCCAATTAAAGCCGAAAAACACATGAAGGAGGTTATAAGCTATTATCCAATGGAGGATAAATGCCCATGCATCAAAGTCATAAATCAGTTAACCAAATGTCATAGTTGCAAAAAAAGAAGAACATATCGGCAATTTTATTATGATGGTAAAGTAACTTCTGTTTGTAAAATCTGTTTATACAACCGAGATCCGAAAACAGTCAATCTGATATATAGTCAACCGGTTCGACTAGAAGAACGTGATATTTGTGATACTAATGTTTTTGTGATAACAAATTTTTATTTGGTTGTTTTCAGGGCACATTATGGAAGCATTCTTATTCGTGAAAATGGAAACCAAATTTCATATACATGTGATGGAGCAACTAAAAATATGACTTTGACATATTTTGATGAATGGAAAAATCATCTACAATTCAAACACGGCAATTAAAAACGGTGGCTCCATCGTCGCTCCACCTGAACCATATGATGATAACTTGATAGAAACGCCTATGATTTGGAAAAAAATCATTGATGCAATTTCTTTAACAAAATTGGTTTGACCTTGGGAAATTATTTGCGCAATTAAAAGCGGTGGCTCCATCGTCGCTTCGCTCCTCTTCGCACCAACGCCACCGCGGAGTTTTTAACGCTTCTCCATCCGCTGCTCGCGCTTACGCGCTGCGCTGCCGAGAAGCTAAACTCCTGGCTTCGCCTGAGCCATAAAAACCAAATAAAAGACCAAGCGTAGAAATGACTAATGATTTCATATGATGATTATTTTAAACGCACTTTTGTGGATATTTTAATATAGAATTCCGAAAAGTTTTCTTTTGAAAATGCCTTGAGGATATTTCGACTTGGAAAAATAATTGATTCTATTTTTTTAAAAAATATCAGCGCAAAAAAAATTAACCATATTTAGGAAAAAAGACGCTGATCCCCTCATATCCCATACTACCAGCTTTCTCGGCACGTTTTAGCGTAAGCATTTCCTTGAGTGATGGTGTCACAATATAAATCTTGATCAATGATGTGACAATCCGTCCATGAAATGAGACGAGGATGTCACGTGACTTGGAAATTGCCTCATTGGCTCTGAATAACCGCCATCTTGTATTTTCCCATTTCTCCAAAACCTAAGAACTTCAAAACTAATGAAAACCAATAAAGAAATGCTAAAATTGTATAATTATATAAACGCTACGACGACACACGTAGAATTTTACACAAAAGGTAAAAGAAATTTAAAATTAAAAAGAACGTAGCTGTCAAAATCTTGTTTCCAAGAAAGCATCAGTTCACGTGTTCAATTTGCTGTCATACCAAATTGTTGTAAATTTAGGAAAAGTCACAAAGTTTGTTGATATTTTCTCTAATATCAAAAAAGGTTGTTAATGTTCAATATCAGCGTAGCACTCTCTACCTCCTCCCCCAGGCTAAGTAGGGTTAATGGGCCATTTTCATGATGGCGTTATTTTATGGCTACAACTGCCAGAATTAATTTTGTTTTCGTTCACAAATTCAAATTTTGCAATCCCAGTGGAGCAGTGCAGAGCAAAGAACAATAGCTGTAATTAGCATGAGAAAACAAAAAACTGATGAAGGATTCTGGTAGTTGTAGTAAAATGACGCCATAGTGAAAATGTACTATTAAAGATTTTATTTGTACGTCCTGATATCTTGAATTACAGCGGATAGCACTGTAGACAACAAGGATAGTGGATCGAGTCGTCCTTAGTTAACAGCACTACAGGTACTACACTGCACTGCAGGTACTACACTAGCCATGCAGGTACCTGTGGCTCCTGTGGTGACAGGAAAATGAAGCTATAGAAGGTAACATTTTTTTGTGGTTTCGCAAACCATTTTAATTTTGCAGGGATTTTTCTTCAAACAATATTACATTTCTACCTCCGGGAGTATTTTCCAAACTGACAAAACTAAAGAGTCTGTAAGTGAATCAGAATTCATAACCCGTACTGATATCAAATACATTGGTTTAATTATTTTCTGTATTATTCGGCTTTGCATCGCATTCCACACTTTCCAAGTGTCAATAACCCTAATGTAGCCAATTACCTATATTAGATAAGACCACTTTATTCTTATGCAGTAGATTCATCAGATCATGCAGTTGAGAAAGGGGACGTTCCATTGAACGTTCCATGAGAAAGAATGTTCACATAAAACGCCAATACTAATCCAAAACTTCATCATCCTTGGAAGACCAGGTATGGTACTTAGTCAAATGCCCGGGCAGGTTGTTTATGGTTCGACTTGTTTGGATCATAAGATGTACCAAAAAATTATGATATTTTGAAGAATTACAAGTAGTTAATTGTCATTGGTAGTGTCATTAGTTTTGAGTTGTAGCGGGTTTTTGCTGTGGTCCTAGCTATTTGCCGGAAAAATTCTGTAACTAAATTGTTAGGTCAGGAAAAATATTTTCTAACACTATACCTGCATGACATTTCAGTGAAATCAATTTTAGTTTGTAAGCTGAATTTAGTGGCCGGAAACTGAATACCTTTGCACACATATGACAACAGAAAATAAGGTGAAACCTAACGCCCGAAATTTGTTTAAGATATACACCCGACATTGGCTCAAGGCTTTATACATCATTGTTTGTCTTTACTGATCGTTCCTTTTTTCACAGAAATTTAAACTCAAACAAAATTACTTCTTTGCCTGGAGACGTTTTCGCGGCACTGACAGATCTGAGAAAATTGTAAGTGACCGGTCTAGTGTACTAAGGAAGATACAGTTTAAGAACGGTGCCTATTAATACCGAAGTATTTTTGTGCGGTTTATTACTATGCGGGAAAAGCAGATCTTTGCAAGGCCTATTGAAATCCAAAAATGAAATTGGGGGTAACCACGCATTTTTCAGAGATAATTAAACATTAGTATCTCTTAAAACCACCAAAATATAAAGCAATGTGTGGGATTTTTTCCTAAATTGAAGCCTAATTATCTCTGAAAAATGCATGGTTACCCCCAAATTTTTTTTGAGATACCAAAAGCATTTGGTAAGTTCTGCTTTCTCCGTATAGTTTTAAACCGCGCAAAAATATTTCTCTATTAGTAGGCACCACCTATAGGAAACCCGAGTATCTCGCGATGCGTAGAACGTATGCGCAGTAACAATAGTAGGCACCGTCCTTAAAGTCTTCTTACATACGCCTCAACAATACCGGGGCATTTCTCTAGACCGAAGTTTGAACCATCTCTTTGGCCTGACTTCTCCCCCTGTACAACCCCCCGCGTAGAGCTAGAGAAGGGGGAAAGGGGGAAAGGGGAAAGACGACTAAAACTTTTAACATCTCTACATTCTGGACAGTTCATGTGACCGGGGCAAAACCTAGCCCACCACGCAAATCGACCTCGTTCCAAGGGCTTCCCGTTGTAAATTGGGAAGGGCGGGAAAAGACCTTCGCATTAGCTGGTCACGTGCCCACCTTACATTCACAAAGGAAAAGCCTGGGAGCGAGGTCGTCACACATATGTCCTTATCTAGCACAGTTTCTTGCAATCAGGGCAAGTGTTTAGAGAAAAGCTGCGATTGTTAAACTGTATACCTCTGTCAGCGTTACGGAACCTTTAAAATACAACCAAAAACGTAGGGTCCTCCATTCGGCGACTTATAAAATTAGAAGTAAGCGAGTAAACGTTTCATACAACAGGCCATTGCAGTGATGCTATGTGTAAAAGTTGCTGAAACACTCAGCACAAATTTCCCTTGCTGTCTGTTTCACATGTTGGTTGAATATAGCTATTTTTTAAAAAAAAGGTTTTTGTCTTCGAACGCCATAAAAGTTCTGCCTGAAAGAGTGTTCTCAAAAGTCAGTGGACTTATGTATCTGTAAGTGAAGTAATTTGTCTAATTAGTTTTCGAAATTCATATCAAACTTAAGCAACGACAATGGCGACGGCAACGACAACGCCGCAAAATAATCAACAATTATTGGGCGACATTGAGGAAAATATCGTGATTTTTCAGTGTCAAGACAGCACTGACAAATTACGATATTTTGTGTTAACCGAGTTAAATAATTGTTTTGTCATTCGATCAACGAGTTTGTATTTCATAATTTTCATCAACTAAAGACTACATGACACTCTCTGACAGCTCAGGGAAGCGATCTGCCATTTCCACGCAAGAGCCTGGTTTCAATTACGCGTGAGCAGAATAATTTTTGTAGCAAAACACAGTTGGACGGTAATTGCGCATGAGCAGACCATTATTTGTAGGGAGTTATTCCCAGGTCATGTGGTTTGCTCTCGGCCAACGAAAAGCAAGAAAAATGCATCGCGTGATAATAGGTTTAATGAGCAAAGACAGTCACTCTGTACGTGCATTTTAAATTTTGGTTCATTTCTTTGCCGTCCTCTGCAAAACAACAACGTGAAATGACCAAGTTCAAGGTTTTGTGGAGAACGTGAACACACAACGATGAATTTTTCGTTCTCTTTCTTAACTCGGATGTCACGCCTACCAATTTGGTTCCTGGATTGTTCGCCTTTTCTTAGAAGTTGAACGAGTTGAAATAATCGCGAAGCAACACAAATGAAAAAAGTGTTATATTTTCAAGTGATCTTTTCTTTGGCGTTGCCGTCGTCGTTGCTTTTAAGTTCTCTAATCGAGTATTCCCTCAAGGGAGATGAGATGATGGTGCAGGGGGATTGTAAATAGAAGTAACGGAAATACTTTTCGAGCCTTTAGCTGTTAAACAGCGAGGTTGGTATTCAGTAGGAGAGACTGACACAATGATATTAGAATCCGGTCGACGGCTTGGGTCTAGGGGTCTGTTTCTCCAGAATTTGAAAATTAGAGCTTAATCGGTGCAATTTGGTGTAGTTTTACCCTAATTTAAATGGAAATATTTACTGTCAGCCTCAGGAGGTCGCATTGTCTTAATCTTAGTTACTCCATGAGTGAAACCCTAGTAGATCATGTCAATGTCATAAAATGTGTTTTTATTTGTTCCTCTTCAAAGATATTTGTCTTCAAATGCCATTTCATTTCTACCCAAGCGAGTGTTTGCGGACTTAATAAGACTGAAACTTCTGTAAGTGAAGTGGGCTCCTTATGGAGTGTGGTACTACCAATGCTACCGCTTACTGCTACTACTACTGCTGCTGCAGCAGCTACTGTTACTGTTACTGCTACTGAGACTGCTTGCTCAATCAATCAATCAATCAATCAATCAATCAATCAATCAATCAATCAATCAATCAAGTAATCACCCTTTATTTATACATGACGGGAATTTAATAAAAAGCTTGTGGTGGGTCCATGTAAGATTTTTAAATTTCTGTTATCTAATATATGACTTCACCCCAGCCATACCAGCAATGCTTGCCTGGAGACACATGCAACTACTTTAATATCATGTAAGAAAATTATGATTATAGGGTAGCAACTGGTGTGTGTTTTTCCTTTATGACAGCGACTTGTCCTCAAACGCTATTGAATTACTACCAGAGAAAGTATTTACCAAAGTCCGAAACCTGTTTTCGCTGTAAGTATAAGAAAAGCTCTCCAATTTGTTAATCTTTAGACAATTCGCTTCCTTGTTTTGTATCTGTGGTTGTATTAATGGTAGTGGAAATCTTTTGTAGTACCATAAGGCAAATTTTACATTCTGTAGAAAGGTGGAAAACAAATCGATGCATAGGACCATTTCAAACAATGGAAGATTTCTGCTTTATTTCCATGTGTTTGGGGGTGTTTTTAGTACCTATACAAATTGTGATTATGATGAGTAGGTGGATGATTTCCTTAGAAGTTCCCCCACCCCTTCCCCGATAAGGAAAGTCTACTTGATAATTAAATTTCAAGTTCCTGTGTTTTCCTCGTACACTGTTGACAGTGAATGAGCTAATGTTATCTGCACGCACTAAAGAGCTGAGATTTTAAGCCAGTTAACAAATGAAGTAATTTTCAGCATGCACTCACTCTAATCACTGCAGGAAGCGCGAAATCGGAACAATTCTTACAAGGCTGTGAATGATCAAGACTTTTATTCACAGGGATCTGTCTTACAACAGAATTCAATATTTGCCAGACAATGTGTTCAGTTCACTGCAACGCTTAGAAGTATTGTGAGTTTTTCAAAGGCATTTTTGTCATAATCAGTTTCTTCTTTTTAATGTTTTGAGATTATATTTGAGGGAGTACTGCGTCATGAGACTTCTTTTCTTGCTGTTAAAGGAGCACAGTCACCAATGTTAAGTGTGCCTTTGAATAGCCAAAAAACATATTTGTCTTGATAGAATCGTCAAAATAATGGTTCAGTATTACTAACAGTTACCATACTACATGTATTTATTATCTTTTTTGCTGCGGATGGCTTGGATGGAAATGATTACAACTTCAACTGCTCTAAGTCCTCTGAAATGTAAGACGTTAGAAAACAATATAAAAAAAATTTTCACTCGATAAAATAGAGACAACAAATCAGTTGCGCAGTCTTTTAGAGATTGGGCAAATTTTCTTACGGCAACCGAAAGTATTCCAGATTAATTTAGCCAAGTCAAGCTTTAACATACTTGAGGCGTATACTATGT
>NW_028145459.1:3322500-3360000 GCF_977016875.1 Pavona decussata
ACAGTAGAGAGATTTCTGCTGTGAAGCCTCTCTCACTTCAAGAATGCGACAAAGGGTTAAGCGGCTAGCCGGTTCAAATGATTCTTCTTCGCAATGTTGAAGGTACTGCAGAATCATGGTCGATCTAGTCACGGTCCGGATTGCGTTGGGCATTGTTATTTTGCCTCCCCCATCTAAGGTCAGTGTTCGCGTTCCAAAGGCGACGTCTTGGTAGAAATAAGGACGGTTTACAAAATCTATAAAGTGGTCGACTTTGTTTGTGTCCAGACGTACTCGATGGTTGACCCCGGCCCTCGTTTTCTTGCATGCGATCTCGCCCTTTTTATTTGTCTCAAACTTATCTTTTCATAAGGCTCGTGGAATTTCTGTAACAGCTTCATGGTATACCGATAAACATAGATGCTGAGTATTTGAATCTTAACATTTTTTGTCATGGCATCTCGATATGCGGACATCAAGGCAATAAGATCCTCTGTTGGTTCATCAAGATCGTTCGCGGTAGGCTGGTGTATCGGTTTAAAAAGTTTTTCGCCGTCTAACACTGCAGATTACTTCACATGCTTTCGTTGCTTTCTCTATGCAAGTTTTTCTTTCATCCGGTATTGCTTCCTCCCATGTCGTGGACAGTTGGAATCTTAGTGGCGTGAGGTCTTCCCTTTTTGAATGTCTAGCTATTTTCGCCAGTTCCCTCGTTAAAATCAGCAACGACGTCATCGGATACTTCAGGAATTTCGTCTGTATGTATGTCTTCCTGCGAACTACCACTACCAACCCCACTCCAACATCCAGGCGTCCAGTTAGCGCCAGCAAGCCTGTCCGTTTGTGGGGTCTCAGGCGCGAAAGTTTCTTTTAGCAGCCTGATAAAATAAAAGGCGTCTTTAAAATTTGTTTTGTTAACACTGCACTACAGTTCGCCAAGAGTTGGAAACAAAACATTTTGGCACTTTTGGAAAATGACATCTTAAGTAAACCGACATATGTTATGGACGCAATATTGCGTCACCCTTGATGAAGTGCTGCCTCTTTTTAAAACCCCACCCCACCCCCCGCCCCCCGTGAAAGCAAGAAAACACAACCCGAACATGACACTCTTGCTAAAACAGTGTGGGAAACTTATTTTTGTGCCCAGCACTGTTTTGTAGTTCGGAACGGCGAAAGTTAGCAAGCCCATTTTTTCCGCCAAAAGTAACCATTTTTTTTATAAATCTATGAGCATTTTTAAGTAAACACCGCCCTCAAAATAATTGCATTCCGCAAATGAGCGCAGCAGTTGAGTCGCAAAATCGGAATGATACATGCCGCAGCGCGTAATTTAGTAAACCCGGTGTGTACCTTTGGTCCTGAACGGGCCAAATGCAAATCTTTCAGAAAAGTGTTTAGATATCCCAAGACCTTTAAGGGGTTTGTTCAGAGGTCAATTTTTTACATCATCAACACGGAGAATGGAAGCGTCTACAAGGAGAGGTAGATAGCCGCCAACAACGATCGTTTACCTGTTTCTTAAGCCGTAAGCTGCAGCACTGTGATGCGGATCGCATTCTTCTTCCTTATCAGGATCTAACTCAAGCCATTTCCTACTTTTGTCCATCACCTCCTTATGTTTGCTTCTACACTTCCCACATATTGCTGAACAGAAAAG
The DNA here is from genome assembly GCF_977016875.1 of Pavona decussata. Taxonomy (NCBI): domain Eukaryota; kingdom Metazoa; phylum Cnidaria; class Anthozoa; order Scleractinia; family Agariciidae; genus Pavona; species Pavona decussata. Next base: position 3,324,140 of record NW_028145459.1, read on the forward strand.
ATTGAGTGAACTACTGAGTTCATCATGGTCTTGCAATTTTTATGACAACAGTAACAATTACAGTACTTCGTCATCATCATCGTCGTCGTCATTATCATTATCATCAAAAATTTTTCCCCTTTTCCCTTTGTCTTCTCAAAGAAGAAAAACACTCATCTTGATAAAGAATTAAGTAATTAAATTACCGTAAAATTCCGAAAATAAGCCCCTCCGTCTATAATTAAGCCCCGCCAAATATAAGCCCCCCGGGGCCTGTACTTGGAAAATTGCCCTTAAATACAAAGTAAAACAAAGCAAAAACGGTAAATGTACTTCTATGGCTAGCCCAATCGATTTTGACACCCAAATTTTCTTCCGTATATAAGCCCCTCCAAAAATAAGCCCCTCAAAAACGGTCTTTGAAAAATATAAGCCCCGGGGCTTATTTTCGGAATTTTACGGTATTGCTGGTTTGCACGTGACGTCACGGCGGCCATGTTTGTGGTCAAGACCAAAAGCATTTCTCTCCTCTGGGAACTAAAATCAATTTTCATGTAAATTCTTCGAGGAAATATTCTTTTATTTTGACCCCCACCATGGCCGCCTCGTCACGTGGTATTTTTAATTCTTACGTGATCCTATTCCCACGGTGACTTTGAAAACCGACTGTATGTTCTTCGCATGTCTCCAAACCAATTACATGCCTTTCGTTACAATGTTTTTTTCTTGGTCCACTATGCGATGGATACTGGTAAGAACGAGGTGGCCGCCAAATTTTCCGAGTTTATGCCGATGTTGTGGGCAAATTACCATCTGTTGTATTTGATCTTTCGTAAGGTCAAAATGACAGGCCCTTGACAGCATTAGTTCCGCTTCACTGAGTCCAGACTTTGATAGATGACAGGTTTCAAGCTGAGTCGTAATTGTGTCCTGACATTCATCTACTTTAACCATTTGGGACAAATTGCGCGAACTTTCACACGCTATTTTCTTAATTTGCCTAAAGCTGCACGATTCGAAATTCATGTTGAAGTTGTGGTATCAGCGCTGTAGTATTTGCGCGTGCCAACTTCGCTGCCAACTGGCTGTGTAAGTGAGTAGCGTTGGATCCCGGACTGTGGACCAAGGAGCGTGTGCAATATAGCTGACCACTCTCAATAGAAGAAACAGACAGTGACAGGACGAAACCATCTTATTGAAATTTCATTAGGAAAGGTCTTTAAATTAGATAAAGATGTGTGCTCCTGTTAAGTGATAATTAAATAAAGCAAAACTATTTATTCGCGGTCCGCATTCCAGCTCTTGTAGTCCTTGTCCAAAAGTTTCTGACCTGTTCGCGCATATTTAATAACGCTGTGGGAGATTTACTTTTTTAACATCTAACGTTCATTTTTAAAATGTGATGGAGATAAAATCGTATCAAATACTGGGTAATGCAGCTGCTTCACACTGGACCACATTTTAAAGTAAAAGAGGTTTGCTTCTGAAAAGTAACTTGAAATCTGCATCTTGACAATTTAAAGAACACTGCACTTTAACACAAATGTTGGGATTTATCAAGCTTAAAACTGCATCTTACGTACACCTGTGGAATTTTGGAACAACAGGTATCATTGAAGAAGGAAGAACAAGAGAGATAAAGTTTTTGGTTGGAAAATAGAAGACTTGGCAAATATTTAAATAACTGGACGAGAAATTTTTCTGTCAAAGCAGCCTGTGTCACGCAATGAAAATTCAGCATCAATATGCAAATTTGAATCGAAAACTTTAATCCTGAACCGCGTTGTGCCACAAGTTTTATTGCATAAATTGATAGAATACCTCTTTATCTTTAACTAAAACATGTTTTTAAGTCTAGGTTAGGTGCCACTTTTAAGAATTTTGTGAAATTTCTGAGGCATATTTTGGTGCAGTTTGCTTACTTAATTGAATTACTAGAATAACGATAACCTGTTTTTGCTGATTACAGAGAAATACGGCTAAATCGTATTGGAACAGTAAGAAGAAGCAATATACTTCCAAATGAGTGCAAATGGTCTAGGTTTTAACGGCCCGCAGTAGCTTTTAACGATCCTTGAAAAACCTGAATAACAGCGTCTAAAATTTGCATATTTTAGCCGGTAACGGTCGTTCAGAGATGAAATGCCGATAATGGCAGTAAAATAAACTATTTCCTCATTCTAACTGCATTTTCGTTATAAGGATGGATAGTGGTATTGATGATATAAATATGAGGCAAAAGTGTTTTCGAGTCTGAAATCGAGTGGAACGCTTTTAGGGACATTGCCTTTTAATCAGTTTACCAAGTTTGGGGTTCTTTCGTTTGATTGGAACAATGTAGAAGGCTTTCAAAAATCGGAAAAATTAGAGAATGAATTTATGAATTTGGAGGACACTATCTCAGAATTAGACCAAACAGACCATACAGCCGAGCACTAAAGACTATTTTTGCAAAACACCAAACTTCGAAATTTTTGGTAAGATCCAGTGCATCTTTAGAGAATAAATGAAATCCTACTGGATATCAAGTATTTGACACATAGTGCTAAGCTGTATGTTGAACGAGCAAGTAAAAGTTTTACCTGGATTCCAACACTCGAAAAAAAAAATAAACAAATAAAATTGATCATTGTCTTATGTTTCCTTTCAAGAATGTTATCAGATAATCCAATAACGGAAATAGAACCAGAGGCATTCCGGCTTGGCCGTACTAACTTCAGAGTGTGAGTTTCTCTATTATAATTACGCTGAACACTATTTTAGGCTGGATGAGGAATATTTCAATTTTTGACACATCTGCCTTTCAGGCCAACCTTGTTCCCAGGGATTTCCCCTTGGGAACGAGGTTGCCTTAGGATTGCTCCTCTGGCGTTCAATGACTGTATACATCAAAGTACTGTCCATTTATTATTATTATTATTATTATTATTATTATTATTATTATTATTATTTATTAATTAATATATGCTTATTACAACATAAATTGACATTGCAATACACAAAATTGTAGTTACAGTTGCATTACATAGTACGTACAAAACAGAAAAATACTAAATTAAATTACAAAATTTAGGTTTAATTAGCTTAAATTAACTAAAGAATCAAATATGTTGTCACAGAGGACTCTCGCATCAGTTATGTAAAAGAAAACCTTTATTCCTTTCTTGTTCTTCATCCCTCGTGACTTTTCTGCGAATGACGGCCATTTTGAATAATTTACGCGCGGTTGACTAACGAAAGGATTAGGACCCAGTTTCCTTCGAAAACCGAGGGGAACTTAAGTAAATTATCGGATCGTGTCGGAAATTTCCGAGGATCTTCGAAACTTAAAACTTGTCCCATTCCTTGGATAGACGACCAAGCCTAAATTATTCAAAAATCTGGCCGCCGCTCACAGAATAGTCACCAACACCAGCCAAGTATACAACAAAGGGAACTCAATCTTTTGTAATACTTTCTTTTTAACTGATGTTAGGAATCCCTGTGTATTGTACGACTTTTAATGCTCATTTTCGCAGTAGACATCTGAGGCATTTAAAGAGGGTACTTTGTAATAAGATAATGTAGATGAGTCGCTCTAAGGGGCCCATTTTCACGAGTGAGCTGACTATTATAGGCCGCACTTATAACAGAAGGACTAGAATGAGGTCCTACATATCTCAAAAATTCAAACTTGATCCATTAAGTAACTAACTAAAGGCCTTTCATACATTGTGTTTTTTCTCTTAGATTTTTGCTGCGAACGAAGCTGAGAACATTGAGCATCGAGTCGACCTTCGTCGGCCTGCCTCATCTTGATAGCACTAAACTGTAATGTATTGTACATATGCATGAAATAAACTCACCTTGCATTGAAGACAATGACGTTTTAACCACCAATCTTTCCTGATGTTATCGTCTGTCAATCTTTTAATCAATCAGTCACTCAGTCAGCCATTCAATCAGGCAGTCAGTCATTCATTCAGTCAGTCAGTCAGTCAGTCAGTCAGTCAGTCAGTCAGTCAGTCAATCAATTCAGTACCACAAATAAATGTTGAAAACAGAGTACGACGTATGACTTGTTGTAAGACATAGAGGTTCAATCTGGTACAAGTGCCACCGACCATAAGCTCAGTCATAGTGTAAGAGGAAGAACTTATTCCAACTTGCAACAGCAACCGTTTATTTAAAAAACGTCACTGTCATTGACCAACAAGGCAAAAACGTCATCCATAAGACCATGAGTACGTATTCTGCACGTTGATCTGATTTGCGTGACTTGATGTCACACAACAGAACTGGAAAACAGGGTGCTATCTCACACTAAACTTGCACCAACAAGTTAAGATTCAAAATAAATTGAACTCAAATCCCTTCTTAACCATGACTGTGAACCTTTTTTTCCAGGGTGTTAAGGAATAGAACTCTTGGACGAGTGAGATATAAATCTACATTTGGCAAACAAATGTGCCAGATCTATTTGTTAGTACAAAATCAATGTAAATACCATACGATATTGCAGTTTGCATCAACCTGATTGGTCCCTTGCCAGGATATACGATGCAATATTCCTCCATTATCGTACTGGTACCCTGAGTAAGCAGACCTTGTTTCCACTTATCTCCCCGCTTCCTTATTTGGATAGTCAACTTTTTCCAAAAAAAAATATAAGAATTTAATTTTTGTGCTTTTCTCTTCTTACTAATCCTGACTCATTTTCTGTCTTGAGGTCGAACATATTATTGTGCAATCATTCCACCCAATAGAAAGCTAAAGACATGACGTCACAAAAGGAAATTATAGGCATACTTACTTTCTCCCCACAAATCTCTTTACTGATTTTGTACCGATTCTAGACTGAAGGAGTGACGCCAATTAACAATATTACACGTTATCCAGAACTACGATCTCATCAATTTCGTCTTGTTCTAACTCTTTGAAACAACTTTCATAAAATCTAGCGAAAAAAGTTTTCTCTTTTAAAGTTGAACGTACACTGCCTCGTATTTTCTTTTATCTTAGTGAACGCTTTCCTTAGTTCACCTCATACTTGACTAGCTTGTTTCATTAATTTAATGGAGAGTGATTGTTAGATCATGTGACTATCCACTGAAAGGTAGTGTATACGCTCCAAAAAGCCCTCCTAATGAATGCAAATAATGTCGTTAATAATTGCTGTGGACGCGGCGTAACCGAGTGGTTAGGGCGCCAGAGCTGTAATCCGGAGGTCCCGGCTTCAAGTCCCGCTATGACCACTTGGATTAGTTTCCAATTCAAGTAGCCCCGTTTTAAATATCGAGGGCCACGCTATGCAAATAGCCAACTGGTCTGCCGCCCACCAGATGGAATTCTTAATAAATCTTATGTTCAGTTTGTATAATTCATTGATCCTTTGATTTCACAGTGTCCCAAGTTAGCACCGCAGTGCTAAATATTTTGACACTTGCACCGGGGGTGAAGGTGTTCCATATTACATGGGGCGTTTATTCCGGCTCTGATCTTTATTAATAGACAATATTCGTATTCTCGGTATTGACCTGGATCGAGCTTGCAATGGAGGCTCATGCGGGGGAATATATTAGAAACTATTTGCATGTGAAAAGATTTCCCCGCATAAGCCTCGTGTGCAAGCTAGTTCCAGTTCAATACCGAGAATATGAATACGGTCTATTCGCTTGTTGACTAAAATGATGTATTTTTGTGTTTTCCAGAAATCCTCTAAGTTCAGATAAAGCTATCACGGTGAATGCAATATTTCAAGTCGGGGAGACCACACCCTTTATGTCTGCTCTGGTGGCCTCGGGATTCACGCGAATACCAGATCGTTTGAATCGCACACATTATTGGCAATTTTTGCCGTGTCCTTTGGGAACATTTTCCAACTCTTCGTCCAAAGGAGCTGAAGGCTGCTTAAGTTGTCCTCCAGGTATTGAATAAGAGAAGATGGATTAGTTTAGTTGAAACTGCGAAGAAGGAACGGGTTATTAATACCGTAAAATCCTTGAATTTAAGTTCCGTCAAATACTACAAGTACCCCAGATCTCAACACAATGTTATGAAGTAAAGAATTACAGTATTGACTTCTCTGTTCTTCCTTTATCAGGAGGTTTCTTTTCCGATAAGGTTGGTTACGTTAGCACAAGTTGTAAGCTGTGTCCAACTGGTTCATTTGTTCCATTTGACAAGGCACCAGGAACGCAACCTTCTGACTGCAAGTCATGTCCTCTAGGTAAAATATTTTTCAAACGTCAATCCATAATTACAATCACAAAGTACTGTGCTATATATGAACACAAATAACAACTGCTATCATTAATAATCCTTTTTAATTTCTTTTTTGTAAATCTCTTCGTACAGGAACCGATACTGATTTCTTTGCTGGATACCGCGCTTGTAAATGTTTGGAAGGATTTTATCGGACTCATATGTTCAAGGAATGCCACAAATGCGGAAAAAGAGGACTGAAATGCGTAGAAGAGTACGCTACTTTGAAATCGGGTTATTGGTGGGAATGGAGGAATGAGACACGAAAACATCGCTACAGGAATTTTATCAAAAATCTGTTGTCATCTTCACCGGCATTGGATGCTTCCAGTGTCCAATATCCGCACCCAATACCAACCCCTTACAAGTGTCCAGTTGAACAGTCTTGTAAAGGTGGTTTAGATTCTTCATGTGGTAATGGCTACCAAGGTCCTCTCTGTGCAGTATGCAGTTCCGGATACTATAAACAATTGCAAACATGCAAGCAATGTCCATCAAAGGAGTGGATGGTGGGTCAGTTGTCAATCGTTGCAGTGGTGTTAATATTGATCATCGCAGCTTTGTTGTGGACTGGAAAGAAAAGCACGAAGAAGTCCTCAGGGATGAATCTGATGGACAAGTTTTTATCCAAACTGAAGATTGTCATTGGCTTTTATCAAGTGACTTATGGTTTATTGGAAGCATTCTCCTTCATAAACTGGCCAGACTCTCTACAAATTGTTACCAAATATTCTCAAATACTCCAGCTGGACATCCTTCAGATAGCTCCAATTCACTGTCTTCTGCCGGGACTGCACGTTGACGCCTTTGGAAGCTTGTTTGCTATGATGATGTTAAATGCCGCTTTCATTTCCTTGTTTGGTATTGCTTATGGAGTGCGCAAAGTAATCATCACAACAAGTCACCTGAACGCCAAGGGAAAGAAAAGGAGAATATCCCAGACAAAAGAGTTCGTATACAGGAATTTGTTTTTCTTCCTGTATGTGACGTACCTGAGCACATGCTCAAAGACAGCCAATGTCCTGCCACCAGCCTGCCGGAAACTGTGCAGAGATGGGGATGAACAAGGAGAGCTATGTGCAAAGTACCTGAAGGCAGATTATAGCGTCCAATGCCAAGGTGCAAATTACAATCAGTGGCTTATCGGGGCATATATTTCGACCGCCTATGTTTTTGCGCTTCCTGTTGCCTCATTCATCGCCCTTTGGAGGCAACAAAGACAATTAGCCACAAGTGACCAGGAATCTGAGAACCCAGGCTCTCGCAAGGAAATGATATCGGGATTACGTTTTCTTTTTGAAAACTACAAAACTCATTCTTGGTATTGGGAGCTGGTTGAAATGTCTCGTAAGGTAATTCTTACCTCCGGGTTGATTCTTGTGGGACAGGAAAGCAGATCTTATATTGGTTTGGCATGGGTCATTGCTGGGATGTATGGAGTTTTATTCTCTTGGATGAAGCCCATACAAGACGGTGTTGATAACAGATTGATGTCCATGTCTCTTGCCGTTACTGTTGCCAACTTAGGTATCGGAGCAGTGAGTAGAATTCCTGCTGAGAACTTACCGACATCGACAAACCCGTACACAGACGCAGTGTTATTCAAAATACTGGTCCTTGGAGCAAATACTTTAGTGATTGGCCTGCTTGTTGGTAAGATAACCTTACTTCTCAGAAACTTTTCCATTACTGATATATATATCTTCCATTCAATCATCCTTTTTTAATCAATTGGAGAAAGCCTCTCACGTGTGAACGCACTTGATATCAAGTCAAGGAGCTTAGAAAAGCTAGCGAGTTTCAAAACAAAACACAACTGAACAACCAGATAAGGGGATTAGTTTCAATCTAAAGAAATGCACTGCTGCAAGGGTGGGAGTGAAAATAACTGTTTTGTTTTATCAACGGAGTTGGTAAGGTAATTGGCCACCGAAAAGAGATTCGAGTGCTTGCGTTGCGAAAGTTGGCCCTTCGTTAGAGCGAATCAAAAATGAAGTTTCTTTTAACAAGGACACCTAAACAAATTACAACTTATTGCATGGGAAAAAAAATCAGCCATGATCCGGTCGTTTGTCTTGACACGGCGCCGCAAAGAAAGAATAACGGGACACTTTTCGGCCACCGGGAAGAACAAATGGACGGCACGGGAAAAGAACAACTATAAACGATAATTCCGTTGAGCTGTCGTTCTTAGTACTGCAGTACGTGTACCTGTAGAAATGATAAAAATGTCATCCTTGAAAGGAGGCCTGAATCAGTTCACAAACTTTACACGGTTCATGCTAATGCTGTGAAAAAAGGAAATTGTTAAAAAATCATTGAATCAGATATAAATTGTAGATCAGAGACAAAATACATAATGGGCCATCGCAGTCGAGTACTTAACTAAGAAGTTGCGATAAGATGCAGTCCCTGCAAAAAATTATGCTTGAACTAGACTGCAAGCAGTCCCTTTCTGTATAGTCGAGAGGTCGCGCGAAACAGCCGAGCGCGAAAAACCTGGAGCGAATGAGAGGAGGGGGGCTTCATTCTCGCTGCGCTGTGAGCGCACCCTCTCGACTAACAAGAAAGGAACTGCTTGCAGTCTTTGCTTGAACGAGATTCAAACGCATGACCCCTGCAATACCCGTGCTATAAAAAGAATTGCGAGTTGGTCAGTTTGTGAGTTCATGGTATTCCGATGGAATATAAATACGTATATTAAAATCATACATTTGTGAGCGACTGACATGAAAGACCATTGAAGCTGTATATTCAACGTCCTGAAGTACTGCTGCGGGGGAAAATCCTCTCTCAAAATCAAATACACTTTTTGCTGTTCATTTACGCAAAATATACATTTATCTACGTCAACAGTTGAAACTATACGGCAAATATACGTTCATTAGCACTTCCATGAACTTTATTAACGCGAATGGTCTTTCAATAACGCTACTTGCATATGTATTAATATTCAATAGCATCAACGGATGAACAATTGCACCTTTGGACAATTAAAGATAGCAAATACACTTTCAATCTCGCGCAATGGTTAATCATTAACACCAATAGAAAATCAATTGCACATTATGACAATCAACTGCGTATTAGAGACATACAATAATGCAATTTGCATAGAGACGCACAATCAATTGCACCTTCATACAATCATTTATTCGAACAGGACTCTACGGACCATGCTTTCCTTGAATGCCACTTCACTCAGCGTTTCACTAGAACTTGTTTGTCTTGGTTTAATGATAACAATAACACAAACTTTACTCCAAACCGGCAAAGAATTCGAAGAACTCTTATTTGGAATCTTTAATGACTCCATGCCATTATTAAAGAAATTTAATTACAACACGTTCTAAAACAAAATGCGATATTCTAAAACGTCAAAAATTTGCGAAAATTTGAGTATTTTACCAAAACTGATCCCTGCCTGTAAAATTTGAGGCAAATAGGGATACATTTTCCATAGTTAAAAGCATATGTTGCAAATTGTCATTAATTTGAACTCGGCCTGTATTGAATACGAAGACCTCCAGAAATAAAAGTGAAAAACTCTTTACTTTTGCCATATGTTTGACAGGCTGACAAAAGAAGGCTAGTTTTTGACAAGTTATAGTTTTGTGTTGCTAACGGATTTTCTGTCGAAATACAACATATTTTTTTGAACGGTCGGTGAAAATTTTCATCGACATTTATCCGTATCTAAAACGTAGTTTGGAAATTTTTGTACGCATCTTCCTAAAAAAAAAAAAAACTCCGCCCGTCGATGGAAATTTTCACCGACATGTTATAACCAGAGTAAAACACTTTCACCGTTTTTAGTAACAAACAGTGGACATGTCGATGGAAATTTCCACCGACATGTTATAACCAGAGTAAAACATTTTCACCGTTTTTAGTAACAAACAGTGGACATGTCGATGGAAATTTCCACCGACATGTTATAACCAGAGTAAAACATTTTCACCGTTTTTAGTAACAAACAGTGGACATGTCGGTGGAAATTTCCACCGACATTTTTCTGCCGCGGTTGAAAATACGATACGCTCAGCTGAACGCAGTGGCAAGTCACAATAAATGTCAAAGATAACATTTAACAGTTTTCTATGGACCTTTTTATTGCTGTCATGACCATACTTTTCCATTGAAAGTAGCAAGGCTATTTGATTTAAAATAATCTTATCAAACGCTTTCCAGAATCGAAAATTCCGCGAGAATATATATTAGAGACCTTTTTCTTCGGAATTATTCTGCATAAAACTATAATTTTGTCGTAAAAAATCGTAATGCTCTTTTCATGTCTTAAAAAGTAAAGTTATCTTATGTTTTTAGTGTAATTTCAAGACTAAAGGTACATCTTAGTTTTTCCTATTTTTGAGGAACGCAACGTTTCAACTAATTCTTGTTAGTTCTAGTTCTTAAAACTGGCGGACAGAGAAAAATTGTAATGTTGGGGCTTGGCAAGTTTCTCGATTTTAGCGGATAGCTACATTTGTGCCCCAGGAATTAAGATTCTAACTGACCCTCGCTTCCAAAATTCGGACCCTTACTTTTCATCCGCTCAAATCATTCAAAACTAATGCAATACTACATTCACTAAGAAACCAAGGGTCCGTTCGAACCCTTACTTTTCAATCCACTAAAAACACGCAAAATGCAATGCTAAATTTATACAGAAACCAAGGTTCCACCGTGTAATAAACATTATGTTTGTCACAGTTCACGTCTAAGACCACGATTTTCATAAATTGGAAGAAAAAAAAAATAGGAATAATACTAATAGAAAAATATGTTCTCTGCCCCCAGATGGGTTTCTGTCTTTAAATGAGCATTTTCCAGGTAAATTAGTCGCTGCACTAGCATCTGTAGATAATTAACTAATGGCGCAAAAAATTATACTTGATACCTTTACTTGATACTAGGAGATAGATGTTGTCACATCACTTCGCCGGTAATGAGGTCAGCCAGTGTTGAATATGAATACTTCTCTGAACGAACAGCTACAGTAATCCTGAAAACAAAGTATCAAAACACCTATTCAGAAATGAAAAATAATAAATCAGCTAAACCGCTAAATCTTCTGTGCGATGAAAAAGAGCGTGACTCTGTTTATGAAGTGACTTTTTGTAGTTTTATGGCTTACAGATGACAACCCATTTACAACTGGTTCTTGAAATGTTTGGCCATGCAAAGGCCACGGACGATAAATACGGTATGTCTCCGTCATACAAACTGAATTCATGACGAGTGGTCATCGAAAGGGTTTGTCTCGCCTTAGAAAGGATGGCATAGAAACATCACAAACATCTCAGAAACAGGAAATTATAAACCTAATTACATCCATTTTGAAATCATTGGTGATCCTTGGAATCTGATTGGTCCAAAATGGTGCAATTTATTCCCAAATTGCACCATTTTTTGCTCTAAATTGCATCCTTTCTTTAGCCCATCAAAATGGAAATGAAGTAACACAAATAGAATATTAATATTGACAATGATACTCTGTGATTTCAAAATGAATGTAATTAAGTGGTAATTGAACTTCGTGTCGTGTAATTTTGATCCGAAATCATACTTGTGATTTCAAGTCAAACTCGCGCTGCGCGCTCGTTTGATTTTGAAATCACGCGTATGATTTCAGACCAAATTGCACTCCACTCAGTTTAATTACCAATATTAATTACATCCATTTTGAAATCACTGGTGATCCTTGGAATCTGATTGGTCCAAAATGATGCAATTTATTCCCAAATTGCACCATTTTTGCTCTAAATTGCATCCTTTCTTTAGCCATCAAAATGGAAATGAAGTAACACAAATAGAATATTAATATTGACAATGATACTCTGTGATTTCAAAATAGATGTAATTAAGTGGTAATTGAACTTTGTGTCGTGCAATTTTGGTCTAAAATCATACTTGTGATTTCAAATCAAACTCGCGCTGCGCGCTCGTTTGATTTTGAAATCACGCGTATGATTTCAGACCAAATTGCACTCCACTCAGTTCAATTACCAATATTAATACGCGCGCGATTTGAAAATGAATAACGGTCTCAGTAAATACTCAGTAAACGCTCGGAACACAGATACACAAAAATTAACGTGGGAGATTTCCTTTATCGCCGGTTTGAGTACATCAAGTGCGATTTACATAGCTAGCCAGGCTAGCCTCACAATTTTAAAGGGAAACTTCATAATTACCTTGAGTACGGCGTAAAAGGCCAGCGTAAAAATATGAGCCATAAATGACGTTCGTAAATGTTGGTTGTCTCTAGTCTAATCGAGGCCATACTTTTAGCTCAGCCGCTTTCCCATCAAACAATGTGACATTTTCCTGATTTTTTTCATGGAGTCAACACCAAAACGGAGCCGAATAAACCACTGAAACCAGCTTGCCAACGACGAAAAGATAATTTTGAACCACGCGATCCCAACCTGTCAATAGTCCGGTTGTGCGTCATGGCACGTGATCGATGTCGACTCACGTAGCTTGCACGCAAACTCTTCAACTTGTCTCAAAAAAGATATTTGGGCCCACCAGTTATTTAACTTTACTAGGTCGAGTGCTTTTTGCCAGCAAGACACGGCTATGGCCCTTTTATTTCAAAACTAAGAGGGAAAACAAAATGTCACACAACCTTGTGTGACTCAAAAACTGACACTAAGAACTCTTTGATAACGTTACATTTTTGGCGGTCAGATCGTTGCTGTTACAAAGGCCATTCATTTACTTTTGTAGCGTGGTCGTTACGTTTTGACCCTCATTCACATCAACTCAAGTTCTACAATTCGGAGTTTCCAATAGCATGGGATTCAATGAAAAAGTGAAAGCGAAAGACAGCGATTATTTGAATTTAGACGGCCAGATTTCGGAAGGAGCATGGAGCCGTCATGTACGTGCTAGGATGGACAATAGCATACGGATAGAGTAGTGATACAGATAGCAGCGTTCAAGATTCAAGTCCGTTACGAGCGGGAGAACTGGCTATGTTTCTTCTGGTATGTACATCTTCTTTTCAAGTTGAAAAGAGTATTCAGTTGTGTTTGCCATACTTTAAATAGCTTCACATAAATTCAAAATACTTGGATATAGCGATACCGGAGCCTAGACTCGGCCTATTTTTGTATCGCTGGACACTTAGCAGTTTTGTGCCTGTTGTTCCTGCTATCGATCGGGTTTAAGAGAATTTGTCCTCGTCCATGTTACATTTAACTTCGGAATAATGCTTTTAACACGTTATATTTCTTTTTCTTTCTTTAAGAAATGGAGGGAAATACATTCCAGTACACTAGCATGCAGAGAAAGTGGTGAAATAAGACACCCGCTGTTGTCATCCTTCAAAGACCAGTCTGAATGGAAGAAGAAAAGATTTCAACTGATGTAAAGAGTTTAGAGCAGCTGTTTAGAGGTCGGAGGAAATAAGTTGACATTCCCAGTAAAAATGAAACGTTCTCCTTTGTTCAGAATTTACCTTTATAAATTAAGATACTGTACATTTATCTTATATAGTAAAATAGGCCATCACCAAACAGTGTCCGCTATAAATGTCATCCATAATTCTCCTTCGATGAGTTCACTACTTAGATTGCACACCTGTTCAAAGGGAGGTTGTAGAAATTCTGCGGCCTTTAGATCAAGTTAGTCAATGATGCTGGAAATTCCATCGTATTAAAGTACTTCTGCAATTGGTTAGTTCAACTTGTAAGTTATCATTATGAGCAAGGGAATTTATGTAAAGCCTGGATACAGAAGTGACCTCCTCTTTTAAAACATATATGTCTTGCGGATTCAGCAAAGTAAGGGTCTGAATTTCGGACCCCTGGATTAAGAAGTATTGGATAGCTGAATTCTGCGGATTCATCAGACTAAGGGTCCGAATTTCGGAAAAGCCTCTGTTTAAAGTTGGGACGGAATGCCAATTATAAGTTTTGCGTTCCGAACATTATCGTTCTGTATAGCTTCATGAAATGTGAAATTTAAAAAAGGGGATTTTCTTAATTTTGTATAGTTACGCAAAGAAGGGCCTTAGTCAAACTCAGTAGCAGATTTGCAAATTTAGTCAATTTTGAAATATTTCTGAGTGCTCAGAGCTGCCGGAAGAATGTTCCAAGATAGTTAACGAATTTTTCGTGAAAGAATACAAGTCAAATGTAATGTATCAATAGAAAGCGTTAACCCTTTTATGCCTTGTGTAAATTTAAGGTCAACGAAGACTAGTTTTGCCACTAGCAGCATTTGACTCATTTTATTATTAAAACAAGATGTTATAACGAATTTTAAACTACATTCTACGACATTTTGAGTTCTGAAATAGCGTACCGTCTATGGAAATTTCCAACGACATTTTGAGTTCTGAAGGTAATGTCGATGGAAATTTCCGGCGACATTTTGCGTTCTGAAGGTAGTGTCGATGGAAATTTCCAACGACATTTTGAGTTCTGAAGGCAATGTCGATGGAAATTTCCGGCGACATTTTGCGTTCTGAGGGAAGTGTCGATGGAAATTTCCAGCGACATTTTGAGTTCTGAAGGTAATGTCGACGGAAATTTCCAGCGACATTTTGCGTTCTGAAGGTAATGTCGACGGAAATTTCCAGCGACATTTTGCGTTCTGAAGGTAAATGTCGATGGAAATTTCCAGCGACATTTTGAGGCGATAAAGGTAATGTCGATGGAAATTTCCAGCGACGCCTTGGGTTCTTAAAGGTAAAGTCGGAGAAAATTTCCACCGACATTACGCGTCTACAGCAAAGTTTTATTGACCTTTTCTTTACTTAAGTGAGTCTTTAATGGTAATGCTTTTTTGCTGTTAATTTTTCAGTTTCTTTACAGTGAAGAAAAAATTAAGGAATTAAAACAAAATTTGCAAATGATTTTCTAGGTTCTTACATTTAAGTATAGTTTTCTACATATTTTGCACACATACTTTACCTTCTAAACAGAATCGCTTTAACTTCAAAGAATTTTTCCTTATTACGATCGTAAATGGAAAAGTTTGGGCAATTTTAATGCAGGCTGTGTTTGTTGTAACCCTTTGGGTTTAATAAAAGTACGTGAAATTGGATAGTTTTTTTCCGATTTATTTCTCACTGCTTGACAGCAGCTCTAAATTCAAAGAATTTTGGCAGTTTTTTGTCCAATTCTGGAAAAAAAGAAGAGAAAGCTTCAGAATTTCTCGTTTTAGAATATTGCATTTTGTTTTAGAACGTGTTTTACACACTCTTATTCATCAAGCGACATACAGCTATTTCAATAAACGTTGTCGGATTAAAATAAAGCTAAAAGACAAGACCGCAATGGTTTCTGGGATTATTTTTTATGAATAATTTCATCAAAATCATCCCTGCACGTGCAGGTCATTGTACTGCTAATTACAACCTATTGTTTTCTCCAGGCATGACTGATTTTAATAAATTTATTCATAAAAATCCCACATAAACTTTCGGTCTTGTCTTTAAGCTTTTAGCTTTGATCCGACAACGTTAATTGAAATAGCTGTATATACACCAGGAAAACTTAACGAAGAATCATTGCTTCTCTCCGACTTTATAAAAAAAATTAAATTCAAATACCGCATTGAAAAAATTTCAAAGTTAATTTCAGCTGTCGAAAAACAATATGCTCGTTCTTTTACCTACATTTGCTTCAGCTAATTTCTTAAGTAATAGCTGCTGCGATAATGCAACGGCTTATGGAGTTTGGTTTTGTGTGTACTTGTGTGTCGTATAGAACTGTAATGCGGTAATATATTACAACAACTTTGTAATAATAGTAGCATTGTTGTTGTTGTTGTTGTTGTATTATTTTTTCTTTTCTTTAATTATTTGAAAAGTGTAATAAGTATTTATGTCGTAAAATAAATTCTTCTTCATCTTAAAAAAAAAGTTCGTTCGCATTAATGAAGTTCATGGAAGTGCTAATGAACGTATATTTGCCGTGTAGTTTCAAATGTTGGCGTAAATGAATGTGTATTTTGCGTAAATGAACAGCAAAAGGTGTAAACTGTCGCAAGACAAACCTCATTTTTATCTTTTTTTTTTTTTCACTTTCAGTTCAGTATGCTGGAATGCTATATAGCTACTTTCAACAATGGCGCAAAAATCCGCAGTGGTCATTTTCATGCTGTCTCGCTTTCCTTCTACCTCTAAGCGATTTGGAAGGAGAAATCAGTGGATTGGCTGAAACAAACGCCCTGAACAGTCAGCTACAAACTGGGGAAACAGAAATTCCTACACTTTCTGGCGCCTTGAAAGATAGTGGAGCTATTGATGTCACTTTTGAAGGAAGTGAACACGATGTTCAGGCGGTGGAAGTGGAGGGGGAAATCTGTCAGGATAAGCAGTGCGGCAAACGAAAAGATCAGCAAGGAACACAAACGGAACTGCTTGGTCATCCTGTGGTGGTAAATAAGGAGAAAAAGGAGCCACAGGATACCGGGTCTGTGTGATAAATTTCATAAAAGAGGAAACGGTTACCATAGCAGTCAAATAGAAATTCACATAGTCGCTCGAATAACATCTTATTTTAAGTAGCTAAACGGTGTCTGTTCACGGCGATATGCCCTCTTGACACCGTTTACAGTAGACAACGTACTATCCGCGTGTGGACTTCGTGTAAACAATCTGCGCGAGATGTTTAGTGCTTGTATATAAGATTCGGATCTGTAAACTTTTTGATAACGTCTTTTTTTTGGTGACCGCAATCAGAACGGATAACAAATATTTATAGGATTGAAGTATAATATCAAGGTACACTAGACGTTCACTGCTGGTTTAGCATCACAGTCTATTGCTGTTGAGGACTACTTCGAAGATGATTTAATAGTTTGTACAAGTTTAGGTTCACTGTGAAGGCTTAAGATTCACCAGGTTAGATAAAAGCTTGTTCTTATTTTATAATCATTTGAACCCGTTGCGGTTAACTTTAGATTAGAGGATTTGCTAGTCAGAACTTGTATCTATCGCAAGGAAGTGTAGGCCTCGCGTTTGTCGTACTTTCAGTTTCGTTATGATACCTAGATGTTGTCGTTCTTTTAATACTGAAGAAATAAACCCAGTTACTAACTGAAAAGGATGAAATTTCCAAACCAGATTAAACGACAAAAAAAATATGGCCTTGACTTGTGGTTTACTTTTAAAATATTTTATCAGTTCACAATAATTAAGGCTACATTGAGGTTCAAACTTGGATTCCATAAGCCAGGTGGTTCTTTATACGTGTGTGTTAAGGTTCTGCGCATTTCGGGAGGATCCGAGAACCTCGACCCACGACCATGCAAGATAGAAAAATCGAAAATTGCCAAACTTTGTCATAATAAAGGACTACTGAAACCATTTGTAGAAAGACATTTTCAGTTTCTTTCGGTAATTATCTTATCTTTACAGTGACATTTTCTTTCCGGCGGCCTGTGAACGAGGAACAACACTAATATCAGCACTGAGACACACGTACCATCCCCGTAGTATGGCCACGAGGAACGCCGACTTGAAAGTGTCACTCAGGTATGGACCGCTCGTCTTGAAATGACGAACGGGTAACATAAAAATCGAAACAATTCAATACAAGTAGACTAATTCCCTCACACTTTGATGCTGTCAAATGTACATTCTATAAGAAACAGAATTTTTAGAAAATTAAGTTAATTGTTTCTAGCAGGAATTACAGCATGCCAAAATAATGCGAAATTCAACGGCAAAAAATCGTCCTGGTACATGGCTTTGTCAACCGGCAAGACTATATTCATCGGAATAAACAATGTCTCTGGTACGATTTGATAAAATAAAATTTTTGAGTAAATGAAACAGTAAAGTTTTGGAACGCTATTTGAACATACTATACTACTATTTATCATCAAAAGTCGACCTTTGACCTTCAATGGCGGACAAACGATTTTAAAATCACACTCGCCGATTTTGATTTTTCTAACAGAAAATTCCCCACTTTGGCCATACTAACATACTACAATTTTAAATTAACTCAATCGATGGAATTAGGATATAGGCTTGGCGTTAGTAAATAAGTTTGTTGTTGCGGAAACGTAATTTGACAAGATTTAAGCAGATACACTCTGTTTTTATTATAAGGACGTCTAATTTTGGAGCTGAGGCTGAACGTTCCATATATTTTTTTCAATTTGAGGCTGAAAACGTTCTTAAGATTACAAGGTATACACTACATGTATTTCAGTGAATCAGTGCGGACGTGACCGGGAAGCTTATCAAAGTGCATTGCCTGCTGAAATATGGTATCAAGAACTGCTGATTATGACAAAAGGATGTAATACTGAGATAAAACTGACATTGACAGTGACAGAACAGCTGTCCCAGGGACCGCGCAGGGGGAGGGGCTAGGGGTTTAGCTCACTCACTTTTGTGCTGTAAAAAAAAAAGAAACTTAAGTAGCAAAATAAAAATGCAGAAGAAATCTCATTAGTTTGTAACGGACAAACTTACTGCCCGAATTACCATTAGAAATTAACTAGTTAAAGGCACAAAGAGTATTAAAATGTAAGCAGACCAAATGACAATCGAGCACAGTGATAATTGTGTACACCATCTTCCTTGTCTTCAACTCCAGCATCTGCATGTTTATCGTGTATGTGATCCTCACTGTCTTCATTCACTGTCTCAGAATCTGCTTGCTGCTTATTCCCATGGACCCAGTTGCTCGAGGCATGGTTAGCGCTATAGCTAACCCGGGTTAAATACCATGACAACCTATAGGTTTTAATACCTCCTAACCAATGGTTAGCGCTAACCATGCTTTGAGCAACTGAGCAGTGGTGATGATCTCGCTCATGCCTAAGAGAAGATAAGCCAAAGAAAATTTGATGTATGGAAAACTGTGCGAACTTGAGAACTCGCGCGAGTAATGAAACCCGTGAAAATGAAAAGTTTGACATTTTGACACATTTTGGAAAAAAGTGGACGGCATGAGTTGTTTAAGAAAATAATTACAGGTTCCTCTTCTTTCTCTCTTTTTCTCTCCCCCAGTCCTCCTTTGTTTTCGTCCCCTCACCCTGTCTTTCGCTTCTCTCCTTCTGGCTTCGCATCTCTCAAGAAGCCTGGAACAGGTTATTGTAAACCAGTCAGTGACCTAATAGAATAACCCTCCCCAGAACTAAAACAGTGATAAGTTTTCTTTCAATATTAGTTTTTATTTACTGTTTTGACAGTTACAAACTACCATTATTATTTTAACAATAACAAGTTTACAGCTTTTAAAAACAATCTTTAATATATGCTACTACAAAACACTAAAATGGCTATCAAGTATATAAAGGTGGAAGGGCTTGGTGCTGTAGGAGTGCAACAAGTGAAGCTTTAACGAGCCAAAAAAAGCTTCAAATTTGACTAGTTTGTGTGTATGCAATGTAATTGTGTCTTCAAACAGTGGCAGTTGAGAACTATTTTTTTCCTGATCAAGTCTTAACTGACATTTTAAGAAGTTCACCATGGCAACACATTGCCAGTGTAGAAACAATTTAGCTTCATGTAGATGCAGTGAAGCCCGCAGGCTTCAAAACTCCCTCTGTGACTCACTAGCTGAATTCACACAGGCCAGTAGCTTTTGTGTTCAAGTCCTAGCTGAGTCACCACACTATGTAAATAACCATCTGGTCTGCATGCTACCACCAACAAAATTTGATTGAAAGGCATTAATTAGCTGTGCATTAATTATGCGACCTTTTAATCAAGTCGCGTTTCAGTTCACTTTTTTTGTTTTAGCTCTGCAGATTCTTCAGAGTTTTTGCATGCAGTGGCCTTGAATTCCTTCAGTAAATGTTGCTCAAATGGTTTCCAATGCTTTGCGTTTGTTTTGTGTTATAGACGGAAATCTTGCCCGTAAAACATAATGGAGTAACATTTCCTTAAGGAATTCAAGGTCAAATGTAAAAACTCCAGTGAATCTGACCTAAAACAACAAAGAATGATCTGAAATGCGACATAGGCCAGTTAAGCTCAAGCTGTCAGCTCTTCATTTACTTATAACATCTACTCAGGTAGCATGCATTGTCTCAGTTGCTTAATGGTCAAAAACTTTAGTAACGTACTCCTCACTTGCACCATTCCCTTCACTGCTATGATTGGTCCAACTGTTCAGCTATTCAAGTTCGGTAGCTGGTGGAACCACAGAAACCGGAATACAGGAATGATGGACACAATAGTCACTAACACTTCCCAAAAGTGTTCGTCGTACTGTTCCTAGGCCTCGACAGCCCATCACAATGTGATCTGCTTTTTCTTTATCTGCTGTCTGACAAATAACTTGTCCAGGATTGCCCGTTTCTGAAACCACCTTGAAGTTGTACTACACACAGTAAGAAATGGAGAACACAGTTTACTTTATTAGTATTTTTTTCCTAGTTTTGTGCTAATGTAAGGTTACTGTACAATGAGCTTGACAAGAATTTGTTCTGCCAATAAAATTGTTTTAAGTGATATGTGGATGGCAGGGGCCTCTCTCTTAATATTAGGGAAAATTAATGACAATTCAAACATGTTTCAAATTTTTGGATAACCCTAGCTCTCTCCCCTTAAAAACTCCAGCCCTCCTTATCCAATTAAAAAGAAACTTTAACTTCCTAAATTATTAGCTTCGTTAAGGAGGCTCACAGCAGTTTTTCTGGACTTAAAGTGGAAGTTTTGAAATTATAATTTCGCATAGAATATAAACTTATATAAACTTCATACCACATCATAACTTCAACATGAAATTATAATCAAATTAAAGTTAATTTTCATCGGTTTCCTTAAGCAACAACTATTACCATAGCAATGGCAGTGCATAGCCTCTCATTTTAAAGATTGTCAATAATCTCAAATTCTAATCAGACACTTTATGACGAAACTTTGAGGATTTAAACTACTAAATCTAGACAACTTGCAGGCGAAATTAGCAAAAAAATAATTTAATGTAAGTGCGTTTTCAAGTAAATAATGAATCAATTTTTAGGGGGTGATTTTGTTTATTCTCCCTATTTTTCGCCAATATCTCTGGGAAAATAAAACTTAGCACTTCCTCTTTTCTGTTAAAAGGCCCTTCATTCCTCGTAGCAAAACATCCTTAATCAAAACAGGTAAATGTATATTGAGCTTCACGCGTGGCTCTGATTTTAAGATATTCATGTTTGAAAACATTTAAATTAAAAAGCAGATCAGTGAAAAAGTTCCAACTTTGCATAAATTGAGATATCTTAAAAATGCCTTTACAGTTTTAAATGTTAAACTGCAAGCGATTAGAGTAAGACTTCTTTTCCATATCTGGACAAGTTTTAGGCTCATTAGACCCTCAGAAACCGGTGTTTAAGAAGGCTGAATCTTGGTCAAGTTTCAGTTGTAATATTCATATCTCCATCCGGGTCTACCTCACTCCTATTCACATGCTTTGAAAATTTTATGATTCTGTTAATAAAGCCGTGCAAAATGTAAAAATTTACATTTGCCCCAATGGAAGACTTGAGAAGCTCAAGCAGGAGCATATTTTTATGTAAATTTTACGTTTTTTCCAATTTTCTTTTGGTCAGATCTTCTGAACTTAATTAACAGTGGAAATAGTTATAGAATCTCACCAGGAAAATGAAAATAGGTTGGGGCCATTACAAAGGCATAACATATAACATGCATATAACAACATATATAACATAATATTTTTAATTCAGGAAATCAACTAATCAATATTAAAAACACTTCCTGAAAGGGGAAATAGTGAGGTTAGCCCTATACAAAACAATTACCTCAAATAAACATCTAAAACAAACACAAACATTGTTTTAAAATTAACACTATTAACAACCATGTGCACTTTAACTAAAGCTCACATCAATCACCAGTGCACAAGCAAGATTAAAACCCTTAAGGGATCAAAATACCTTATGAGGTATTCAAATATCCTACCTTTTCATTCCTGCAAGTGTTGGCAAATGACTCCAACATTTCCTTGCTTTTATTTTTACTCTTTTCACACCATCTCATAAAATTTTCATAATATGCCATCCCATCTAAAAGAAATCACATTCAACAGTTTCAATTCCAAAACTGACATCAATGTTCCAGTTTTTTCAAACCTACACTTACGGGGATGCAAAACAACTGGCCTTCTGTCCAAATCAATGGCATGTACAAAAACAATGTGGTCATCAGACTTGTGCAAGTTCCCACGGTACCCTGAAAACAGAATGTAATTATTGTCAAATGCACCATTTAGTTTAATCACATTATTTTCTTATAGGCACATGTCATACCATAGCAGTTTCATTTATTTTCTATTTTCAAAAGGAATGGATGTTATTCAGAACTTTGACAAAGCCTTTTTACCATAAAAGTAAATAGTTAATGACACATGCTTTTAAAATATATACACTGTAAGCCCAATTTAAGTACCCTTAATTAACCCCTCACAAAGGACCTGACTGCCTCAGACAGATTTAAGGAATGGCAAAAACGGGGAAAATGATAAAAAAATAAAAGATATTACTTACGGGAGTTTGTTAAAGGTATCAAAATACTATATTTTCAGCATGCAGCCCTTCTACTGCCTTCATCAGAGTGAAATAACGACTATAAATAATTAAACGTTTTTCTTAACGATTGTCTAGGTCCCTGAGGGATGCAACAAAAGGGGAAGTGGCTTACAGGCTTATTGTTACTTACTTGTTGCATCACTGAGGGACTGAGACAAGTAATAGAAACTTGAGTTCATTTAACTCAGGTGGCACATCCATCCTGCCTTGAGCGATATATTATGTTGGTTATGCATGAGCAGCAAAACCCCTTAAACTGATTCTCTCCAAATTAAATTAAGGATGAAGAAAATTTTCTCAAACTGGTAAATACCTATAACTCAGACTGTGTAATTGGGAAGGAGGAGGGGGGGAGGGGAGTTCAGAAACTTGTGCTTAAGTACTATTCAGCGTGATTCAATCAACCACCACAGTACATTAGTCTGCTACCTTTTGGGGTTTGGCCAATAAACTATAGTAGGCGTAAACTGGCTGTCCAGCACCACTAAAGGAAGAAAAAGAATGAAAGTGCCACCCGGGCCAAGAAATAAGATTCTTGCCTTTTGTGGCATCCCACGGGATGCATACTCACAAGTTATTTGAGAAAAGATGTAAAAAACATTAAAAAGTATTAACTAGATGAAAGTAGTGTTTGAATCGTACTTGCTTTATTTTGTGAAGAGAATTTATAAAGCTACAACCTCAAAAACTGTCAGAAACTTTTAGACCGCAGAAAATATCTCATCCAGGGAGAATGTTGAAAATACCATTTTGGAGCTTCTAGATTTCAAAATTTTCTGGGGGACTGGATGGTTCTAGACCTCCCTAGAAACTCATGACCCTAGCGCTCGTCTTCAAGCCCCCCCTCCCCCAGTGGAAAATAGGCTCCGCCATCCCCATTCTGGTATCAAATTTTAAATAGCATACAAGCACCCCCATGAAGTTTATAAGGGAGTCCTCCCCCCTCTCAGGGGAAGGGTCATATAAAAAGAAATCTGCCATTTACATTTAAGAAAAACTGAATCTTTAGAGGAATTTAAGGATTGCCTTAAATCCTTTTCACGCCTGAAGAATATTACTACATTTTCTTTTATATATTCTTCTTCTTTTATTACAGTTTAATACTCTACATATTTTCCACTTGATTATGTATATATGTAATTACTTTTGACTGTAGAAGCTGTATAATTTTTAGTTAATGTAGGCTTTAGGTAACCCTTC
Organism: Pavona decussata; assembly: GCF_977016875.1. Taxonomy (NCBI): domain Eukaryota; kingdom Metazoa; phylum Cnidaria; class Anthozoa; order Scleractinia; family Agariciidae; genus Pavona; species Pavona decussata. Next base: position 3,348,080 of record NW_028145459.1, read on the forward strand.
AGTGAGGGACGTAGGTGCTGTTTAGGGTTTTCCTGTCAATACTTGTTCTTTGTATTGCCTAACTGTTACAAGTATTAAAGTAAAGTAAAGTAAAGTAAACACCGGTGCATTTGTATCGTTATATATTCAAATTCATGAAGAATTCCCGGAGACATTGCTAAACTTAAAATATAGAAATAGTATTGGCAACAGAATTTGCATATAGCTCAAAATTTTCGCTGTCAACGGCCAGCCAAGTGCATGCAAGAACCGGCGGGCCAAGAATCGTGCCAAAGGGCACGTTTAATTTTTAAAAGCTTATAGTGAACTATACTTCTAATGAAAATAATTATTCTGGTCTTGGAGCTTACTTCCAGACTGCGAAAAGGGCTTTCCAAATATGTATGGAGGTTTTCATGACTTACATTCAAAAGCCTTTTTGCTGTGTTCACTTCCATCCACTGCAACGACAACTGTCTTCTGATCCGCCATGTTCGCGTGAAATCAGGCAACTTGCGTGACTCGTTCCCAGGGTCTTCGCGTGGCATGTTTTGTCACGTGATTTTAGCACGCGGCAAGCCGGAAACAGGGACGTCGCTCCTGCACGTGCGAAAATTCAAAGTTTTGTGCCATAAAAACGAGTTGGGCTCCTTTTTTTTTACCCTCGCGCTCCTGTTTTTATTTTAATTTGAAGTATGAAAGAATTGACTGCAAACCCGAGGTAATAGTCCCTTTCTGGAAAGGCGATAGGGTGGACAATCAGAAACGTTCGACGAAACTAGACCGTGGAGCTTAGCGAAATGAAAAGAGGAAAAGACTGCGGAGAGACCCAGCGCAGCTGGATGAAGGAGTGCTATTAAAGTCAAGTCACGGGGATGAGTCAGTATGTCGGCCACATGCTCGACATTGAATTGAGCAGTCAACTGTAAGCCGCTAGTCCCAAGTCACCACTTGGGGAGGGGAGGAGGTGTTAACGCTCAACTACAACAACAACTTCATTACAACTAAAATAGACGCCCCGGGACTCAAAACATATTTTATGCTCTATAGAGTCCTAAAGTGATGACGTCATAAAAACAAAATTTATGAAATTATGGGATTTTTTTCATATGATTGGAAAGTGCATGATGAAAAATGCCTACTTGCCAAAAATCAGCACCTTATTGCGATTTGGGGTCGAGATACTAGCTCTGTTATGCCCTGATGACTCCATACAAATCCTTCTAATTTTGCCTCAATTCCAAACGTTTGGAACTGAGGCAAAATTAGGATTTCTATGGAGTCATCGGGGCATAACAGAGCTAATATCTCGACCCCAAATCGCAATAAGATGCTGATTTTTGGCAAGTAGGCATTTTTCATCATGCTCTTTCCGATCATACGAACGAATCCCATAATCTCAAAAATTCAAATATTTGTGACGTCACACTTTAGGACTCAATTTTAGAAGCTAAAATTCCTCCCAATTGGTAAATTTTTTTTATCAGAAGGCAAAATATTTTCTGGTTCACTAGTTCTTCCTTTGGCTCCGAAGGGATTATTACAGACCAACTTTCCTAACCGTACTTCTCGATACTTCTGACCTACTCTTATACCAGAATTTATGACCTTTTTAGGAGAGGATAACAGAAACATACACAAGGCAAGGTATTCACTGAACGAAGTGTTCAACATCTTCATTTTATTCCAGCCAGTAAAAAATGTTATTTAAGGAAGGGTATAACACGTGGTTTTCATCTAGACCTCAGAACCAAACGCCGTTGCATTCCTTTTCGCCAAGATTGTTTTGATTAGTCCTTTAATTTACCTATTTAAAATAGATACTTAATGTACCTTTATTACAGTTAACCAATTTACATGCTGTAAACACCTCGTGGGATGGGCTCCAATTCCCTTAGAGCTTAGGCCAAGGTTCTCACCCAGATTTTCTGCCAGACTTTTTCCCACGGGGGTTTTCTGGGATTTTTCAACTTTGCTGGCGTGTTTTAATACTCCTCGTTAAAAATATTACAGTGTGTTTCAGCAAGAAAACTGAATTTTAGGCTTCCCACGGATACGGAATTAATCTTGTGCCCACAGCTCCGCGCCCTCGTATCCTCCACTCAATGTACACACTGGGAAAAGTGAATTATTGAAACACATTTAAAATTTCTAATTTTCAAGTGGCATATAATTTACTGTTCGAAACCTATTTTATATAAATATGCGAATAACTTACAATACCCTACCTCAAGCTTATGTATTAACATTATACACACTGTATACTAAAAAATAAAAATATCTTATTGTAAACCATAATTGTGTATAATCTCATATCAAATTATTCCATCATATTTACACAAAAACCTAAGTCATGTCCCGCATAATTTAGGATACTTATTATTTTACTTCTAGCGGACAAAGATGATTTAAGTTGGGCACGACGCTTATTTCAGATTTTAAAGCACTAGGACGCTTTCTTATTTTGCCAGTGGGTGGCCAGGAAGGTGGTTACACCAGTACGCATTTTACTTCCCTCGCAGTGGTAATATACGTGTATCAGTACAGCGTCCTTTATGGTACGTCGGCTTTATACAATACAGGAGTGAGTTGCATAAAATTTAACGTCGGGCGTAACTGCTAACGCCAGACCTTCAGCCCAGTCAGATTCAGTATTTTAACGTCTGGCGTTAGCAGTTACGCCCGACGTTAAATTTTATGCAACTCACCCCAGCTTTTCTCTTCGGTGTAGCACTGCAGAATTACCGCAAATGAAAATATATGGTGCATAAAATAAGCCATTTTCTACTCGCTGTGAACCTCATTGAGTGCGAAGGTTTTCATATGAAAATTAGTTTTGTTTGCATATGAATGACAACTAAATTTCATTTGATATGAAAACCTTTGCATTTAGCCTCGCTTTCATAATGAGGTTCAAAGCAACTCAGAAATGGCCTATTTGAGGAGGTGCGTCAAAAGCACCGCACAAATTTCAGCAATGAACGCTGTGTTTTTACTACAGATTTGACAATTACTTACGTTTTGCAGATATTGTTATATTATTGACGCCATCTTGCACTCATTGTGAATTACATAAGTGAAACTGTGTGCCGCTACACTACAAATTTAGGCTGCTATCAAAGCCACTGATAAAACGTTCCTGACAACAATTTTACACTACTCATGTATCGACAATTTGTTTTGTATTGCACGGAAGCCGAAATATCCTGGATTCTCGAAAAGAGGTCCCCTAGATTCTCTAAAAGGGGTTTATGAGTCCTCAAAAGCCAATTTATAGAATAAACCCCGTATATTTAGTTCGTTGACTCTTGCGTGGCTAGAGGTGCACAATTTACGTTAGATAATAAGTTTACAAACGGTGCCCTACACGCTAGTATTTCCTAGGTGTGAATAATTTTAATATTAATTCTAACTATCCTTTACACAGTATCATCCTCGGAGCCCCCATTGGGACACTTTTCTTTGGGCCCAGCTCATGGCAATCATAGATGTTCCATTTGACATGAAGCTTCTGATTGATCCTGGGACAATTCCGCGGTAAAGGCCAAAGAAACCGCCCCGCTCCTTAATCACTAGCCTCATACGAGCCACAACTGGGAGGTCCCTTCAGACAAAGAAAACATGTTAACAATTTATGCGGGTTTCTATACGACTGTCTAAAATCTGGGTTGAATAACTGGTTCAAAAGTATGCAAGAAGCGTGAGAACGTACTGTTTTTCAACCTATAAGGGAGTTCATTTTATGACCTTGGCTTTATGTCAGAGGGTGCTTATGTTCATTTCCGCGCCCAGGGAATTAGTTCAATCAGTTAACAGCGTTATAATTGGCTGCTGGTAGGTTTATTTGTTAGCAGAAAAAAGTGTTTCAAACAACAACAACAAAAAAAGGTTGTGAGTACATACTTGCCGTAGTTTCCTTGCACTTGTGACTTCATGTTTTCTAGCGGCCACACAACCCACCAAGCAAAACGACAAAATGTCAAGGACAAATACCGCAACATAATCACTAACGAAACAACTACAATGTTTCACAAGCACCTTCATTTCACAATGTGACTTTAGTGTGTGCAAACAACGTTTAATGTCCAATTACATGTAAATGAATATGCGCAAATTGGCGCCCTACCAGCCATAGGGTTCTATGTTCCTGTGGTAAAACAGCTGCTAATGTTAGGCCTGATTACAATGAGGGATTGAATGTGGCGCCAAGCTGGTGATGAATTTTTTTTCTCTTTTCTCAAGCGGGTTCCGTCAAGAGGCCTTCTATGTCTCTCTGTTAAAGGGGAAGTATCATGGGATTTTTGATATCTTTTGCTAAAAATGATAAAATAAGACCTTCAATCAGCTGCCAAATCATTCTTGAATGACGAGAGGAAAGAAATCAACTCAATTCTTTAAAGGAACAACTCGTGATCTGTTCTAGCGCATTTTGGAAACGAAAATGCGACAACTTGAAAACATTAGCCTAACATTTCAACATTTCAATTCAAACCGGCCTACTCTGTCTCTTCACTGGGGTGATAATTTATAACAAACTTGACAATTATTTCCTTGTTTCTGCTGGCAGACAAACATTTTTGGGTTTTGAAATGACAGCAAATTTGCGTGTTACTTCCCCTTTAAGCGATCACTGACGGTCGTCGTCATCGTCAACGCCGCCGTCATTATCCTCACCATAAGCTTTATTCCCTTCATCACAATGCTCTTCGAGAGGGACGTGTCAAAAAGACTAATCAATCAAATAACTAACCTTCCCGATAAAAGTAACTAAAGCTATAAAAAAAAGTGTAGGTAACAATGTGGTTCAAGAAAGCCGCCTTAGCTCGCTTTTTATGCTTTTCTATTATCACTTATTCATAATATGAAGAGAATTCAGCTGCAATACAACACAGCAAGCGATATGTTAAGGATACGTTGCTGCTATCCCAGAGGCCAGAAATGGACCCAAGATGGGTCTCTTAAAAAGGTCAGGGAGGTGTCTTCTTCCAGAATCCAAAAGTATGAAGTAAGTACACATAAGACCCATGGTTCGATGCCACGTCACTCCAAAGCCCTGCAGTCAATACATGCATTGTTACATGTACGTATTACTGTGACTCACTCGCAGAAGTGCAATTGTCTTGCGAGATTTGAACATCAGTGGAAATGAAGATGGGAGAGTTTGAATGCTCACCTCCCATTGATTCGCGGTCGTTTTCACACCAGATGTCCGACAGAAGATGGACAAAAAGTCATCTCACACGACAAAGTCCTCTCGGTGTATAAAAACGTGACCGACGCAATATTTTGGACGTGAAAAAAAAGTCTAATTTTATTTTCGTCGATCATAAATGAGACGACGTTCACTGACGCGGTACAAAACCATGAACCTCCCGTTATCACACCACTGAGGCCACTTGTTAGTCGAAAAACGCTGTCACGGTCCCTCCTTCTGTCTGTCCTGTGGTGTGAAAATGGCCACCGTGTTCTGAACTCATCATCAAATATCGGTTGTCTTGCCTCGCTCTACATTTTTTAACTGGGCTCTCCAATTTTCCTCACATCTCAAAATCTTATTACAGTCGAACCTGTATTAAGCGGCACCGTATTAAGCGGTCACCCTCTATTAAGCGGTCAGTTGTCAAAGTCCCGAAAATTACTTTCCTTAATTACTGTAAAATTGACCTGTATTAAACGGTCACCTCTATTAAGCGGTCGCGGTCACCCTATACTAAGTACCAACGAGCTGTTTCTATTGTCTTGACCTGTTCTAAACGGTCACTTTGTAAAAGGAAACCACTTAAATATGAAAAAAATAGCGTGCCAGGCAATTGAGTTTCTAATGAGCTGCACAATCGTGGCGTTAATGTTTTACTAGTCTGTTTCAATACCTTGCTCTCCTTTGTCCCACCATTTTATCGCCGAAGTAAGTGATGTATTCTGTGCAGCCTGTATTAAGCGGTCAATTAAGCGGTCACTTAGCCATTCCCCGAGGGTGACCGCTTAATACAGGTTGGACTGTAGTACCCCTCCAGCAAGCCCTTGTGTTCTGGAGTTCTTGTTAATTAATTATTTAACATTAACTCCATTTCCCTGAGCGTTTACGAAACTTTCTAAAGACCACGGGCCACTATTTCTGCCGCCATCCTCCTGTATGTACATCTTTTTATCCATCTCAGGCACCCAAGCTGAATCATGGTGACCTGTTACAACCCTGATGACTTAACGCCAGTGAAGACCACAAACGTTAAATATGGATCTAAGTGAATTCGGTCACAAATTGAAAATGTAAAAGAAATGAAGCAAAATCTCCAGGATTCTTTAGCCTTACCCTGTAGAGACCTTTAAACTGCCATGTTTGACCGGTTTGCCTCCGCACCTGAGGAGTTAAGGTGAAGAAAGCATTACATTGTACAGTATGTATTACCACAACGCCTTCTTTTTTTCCCTTTTAATTCATTTCCATGAAACGACATGGTAAGGCTTTAAATCAATAACAGTAGCTGTAGGTTTACAAGCTATCATCAACATGATCTGTACGTTGTAACAACAGAGGGATAAAATTATGATTTTCACAATAACTGAAAGACTTGGTAAAAAGGCAGGGACCGGCCAGAAAACGAAAAACGCAAACTAAACTTAACGTCCAGCTTTTGTACGTTAAGTGCTGCAGATTATTGTGGTACACCTTGACTTCTACTGGCATTTACATGTACCCTACCCTCCCCAATGACTTCCCGCTATAAAAATATTTACCTAAATAAATAAAATGGCTTGTCCCTTAGCTCTCAGTGTGTTCAACAAAAACAAAAGCAGATTATTTGTTGTGTTTAGGATCCTAAACCAGTAGTGTATGCAAAATGGAACAAGACTCTGGTCAGAAACAGTTTTTTGGCCTGTTAAAAATACCCCCTTGAAACCATCCACCCACCCCTTAAAAGGTTTTGTAAGTACCTCTTGAGACCAGTGCAGGGAAATGTAATATTCACAATAGCTACAATCAATGTTATCTGTATCTTCCCCACCCCTGAAATTAAATTACAGCAATGGGTTTAATTGTAAGTTAAGGTCAAATTACATGAGTACCTTAGCTAGCTCAAGAGGAGTCTCAATAATGGCTCTTGCTGTAGAAGCTGCTGCTCCTGCTATCAACACTCGACTGCAAAAAAAAGAAAGCATTCTGCAAATGAAGGGGTGCCTGGAAAAAAGCCCTAATAAGAACGTCTGATAAATAGCTAGATTCTCCTTCCAAATTTCATTGTATTCGCTTGTGAAACAAAACGAGAATTTGACCTTACATCAAAAGTCACATAGGGCCTTATTCCACGCACCCCTTCAAATGTTGGATGCTAGGCACAAATAGATGCTTCAGTCTGCACTCCAGCTAAGCAAAAACAGCAGTACAAAGTACATTTGAACATTACACAGAACTTGCCTTAGGAAAAAAAGGCAATCAAGGATAACATAGCAAAGATAAGATTAATTGATGTTTGATGAATTGAAGGAAGGTTAGTATGGGTTGAGAGTCCACAGCAATATTAGCCCAATGTAGATTAGCCTGGGGAAACTCTATTGAGGACTAATGTGCAGCATACCAGCGAGCATAAACAAGGATGCATATGAGAACACACAGTAATTGTGGGTAAGTGACAACCCTCACAGATAATCTAAACCAACAGATGGTTGGAAAATCAAACAGTTCAACAAGTTGGAATTAATGAGGATAACTAATGTAAGTTACTGTGAGTCATAACATGAATCAAACTACAAAATAAGTGAAATAGGAAAAATAATAAAAAGAAAGAGAAAATTAGAACTTCATGTTAGTTGGGTTTCATCCAGAGTTATGCTTAATGACGACATAAGCTTTACACAAGACAAAATAGTGATCTACCTAAATTCTTAAAATCTGCTTGATAAAATTATATGAAATGTCATGCAAAACATTCAAGAGACGAAGGAAACAATATTATTAAAGATTAATTAATTTCTTACACTTGTAATCCACTAGTGAAAGGAATTTCTCTTCTTCCAAATCCATTGAAATATGTGTAACTATAAAACAATATATAGAAACACAAACTACTGCAATTAAACTTAAATTGCTAGAACCTAATACATAATAAGTTATCAAGTATTTTCATTCCTGCATGGTCCTACTAAACTTACAAATTAAAGGGAAAGTATGGTGGGGTTTTGATATCTTTTGTTAAAAATGATGAAGCAAGACCTCCAATCAGCTGCCAATAATTCTAGAATGATGAGAGGAAATAAATAAACTCAATTCTTGAAAGGAACAACTTGTAATCTGTTCTTACTTCTGGTGCATTTTGGAAACAAAAATGCGAGAACTTGAAAAACATTAGCCTAATATTTTTCAAGTTTCAATCCATACTGACCTACTGTCTCTGGCCAGAGGCACTAATCGACAGTTTCATTGCACTTGAGGGATAATTTAATATAACAAACTTGACAAGACAAACATTTTTGGGTTTTGGAATGACAGAAAATTTGCGTGATACTTCCCCTTTAAAAGTCATTTACCAACTGGTACATTTACAGATGGTATAGTTTGATCATAATCCTCACACTGCCATTGAAATCAGTTAGAGTACAACATAGCTGATTAATGCTCAGTTAACAACTGATCAAATTAAACAAAAGTTGCTAAAGAAAGCAAGTTGACAAGATTACCAATAATGTCAAAATGTAGAGTCACTCAGGAGTCACAGTAATTATTATATCAGAGCCCTGACATCCTCAGAGAGCTTAAGTTTAGCTTTCTGCAACATAATGGAACTAAGGCCCGGTTCAGACGCTGGACTTTTCATGAACCGAACCTAATACCTCGAATTAAGTACTGTACATGAAAAGTTTGGCGTCTGAATCAGTTGAGAACGACTGTTTCAATTTGGAACGGCTCAGCCGTTCTTTCCCGCCTGGCTCAGCCGGGAATTTCGCCTTTGGAACGGCTTTGATTCAGATGGCGAACTTTTCATGAGCCGAACCTAATGCATAAATTATTATAACGTATTTGAAATAAAAATAAAAAAATAATAAAACGCTGACATTTCGATTGGTTTTGCTTCAAGTAAATTAAGTTTGGCTAATTAAGTTCGGCGTCTGAATCAAAGGGCGGGATTTTTGTGATTTGAGCCGACCTTAATTTGAATTAAGTTCGGCTCATGAAAAGTTCGGTGTCTGAACTGGGCCTAAGAGTATTAATTGTTACTCCCCCTGCATTAGGTAACAAGTACCCATATATAGACCCAGGTGAAAAAAGACAATATAGTAAGCAAAGTTTCTTGTTGGAGATTAAACAACACAATACCAGAAGCTACACTGTATTGCGTCTCGCCCCAAGTGACCTTCAGATCACATGTGCAATGAGCTAACCTATACACTACTGTACTGTACCTTCTCTTACAATATTACCAAGACTATAATAATATTAATACCTACTGACTAACACAGAATATCACAACAAGAAACTTTGCTCCAATCACTGAGTTAGGTCTACAAATGTAGTAGTGCAGTTAATACACCTGGCCCCAGTTGTTCAAAGGCCGGATAACTTTATCCTGTGGATAAGTCACTATCCTACAGTTTCAATCTGTGTAAATATTTCAGTATTTCCTCATGTACATTCGAATAATTATGCACAATTTAACCACAGCTTAGTTTGGGAGTGTACAAAAACCTTTGAGTCAACATTTAACGTGAAGTATGTGTTAGACGCTGAAGAGTGCCTTATCCACTGGATGAAGTTATCCAGCCTTTGAACAACTGGGGCCTGATAGACAGAATTTCCTAAAAACTTTAGATTTTGAAGAGTTTAAGTCAGGTTATGGAGTGGAGGTCAGTGCTCTGCCAGCCTGTGGCAAACAAGAGATAAATTATTATAAATACTCACAGAGCTTCAAATACAGCAAACTGGGTTGACCTGTAGATTCCAGATCCCCAAAGAGGTGGAATGCAGCCCCTATAAAGATACTAATGCAAGTTGTCAAACAATATCAAACAATATGTCACATAAGTCGATCAACATCAAAATCCATCATTCAATTGTACAGTTCCTGCAGATTAATAGTCTCTCGCAATTAAATAATTTATCCTCAAATCCAAAACTATTCTCTGCTGTTATGTGTGATTTAATTTAATATAATAATTATTACCTTTTATATTATTTACCTTTTATGATTAGGAAAGATCATTTCCCAGATTCCAGCTTGCTTGAATCAAAGGCAATAAAACATTTTTCTTTTCAGGATTTCTTTCATGATCAGCTGGCCATGGTTGATCCACTTACAGACTACTACATGTATGAATAGCCTGTGCTGCAGATGGACTATAACCAGGCGTGGATGTAAGATAAACTGTGACCGATTTCCAAAACAACGATCGCGAATGTGCAAGCTTCTAGGAGGGTCCTGGGGCATTCTTCCCCGGGAAATTTGTTTGATTTTAACTCCCTATTAAGTCCCCTTTCCTGGGTTTCTGAGTCATTCAGACAGGATAGTAGCAAGTTCCGTTCTTCTCAGATGAAGCCTTGCAAATCGGCGGATTATTTCATGAAAATCAATTTCCACGTTTTGGTGGATATGTAGCAAGGCAAATCCTGTCAATCTCGTCTGTGACATGGTGCTTTGCAAGTATGTTTTCAGTCGCCTTAAAGCTCACACATTTCTCTCACACTTGCATGTAGTGACTGGTAAGGTAGCAAATAGGCTGGAAATCCTACTGCCAGAGAGTGTCTACAGCTGTAGGTCTGGAAATTGTCCAAACCATTTTGGAAATTTATTTTAATTAAAAATATATATATTTTGAAAACTTTAGTTGAATTTGCGCTTAAGAAATGATTCTTCTTCTTCTTCTTCTTCTTATTATTATTATTTATTATGAAAAATCTGATGATTTCCGCAAAATGGTGGAAACCAGTATGGACCCACGCCTGATAAGCCGCAGTATATAACCAGGGGTTATATAGTCCAGCTCAATGCAGGCTAATGTATGAACTGTCCAAAACAACAATTTTTTTTCCTCACTACAACATAAAGAGAGTACTACTGATGCTAACCTATAAAGACCTCTAATGCCTTGTGTTTTAACTGTTTTTGCAAATGATCTTATCATTCCTTCATTCTCAAAGCCATGCTGTGCTTGCATCTTGGTCTTGATGGTATCAAAGGGATGTCCAACAGCAACACTTGTTGTCCCATAAAGAACACCAACTATAAAAGAATGTTTGATCACTTTCAGATGATTGAATAAAATGTAGATCAAAATAAATGAAGCGCACAAAGTATATTATTTTTGACTCCCCCATCCTTCCTCAATCTATACATGGATTTTTCAAAAAAAATTGAGCTTTCGTAGAGTTATCAATGTACTATTGATATCAGTCAACAAAATCCCTTTAAAAATAAATTTATCCCTTTACAGTGGAACCCCGATGTAATGTTATGCCAAGGGAGCAGTGAAATTATATCGTTATATATTTGAGGTATTGTACATTAGAGTCCTGATATAACAATACAATACAATAATACAATACAATATTTATTTTGCCATATACAACAATTACATAGAATAACCTAAAAAAATCATTATATCGGGGTAAAATTAACATGTACTTTTTTTACTACATATTGTTTAGTTAAACTTGTAATGAGTATCAAATGACTCACAAATATATCATTTCAAGCACGCAGCAATGTCCTTAAACAATTTGCAAAGCATTAGATGTTATCAAGGTTACAGTCAACAAAGTCTGTGGTATGAATCCTAAAAGGGAAACAAAACAAAACTTAAACATTTGAAGTTGCGACTGTAATTGCCTTTACTTTTTGCTGTTTGCATGTTCATTGCTTTTCTTTTTTAAAAGACACATGTTCATTAATTAAAGTACTCTTCAAGTTTGGTTTGCCTTATTATTTTGTTTTATTTGCAATCTTGAAAATGCA
>NW_028145459.1:3365000-3380000 GCF_977016875.1 Pavona decussata
TCGTGCTGCGTTATCCAATGTTCTTCTGTTAGACTTGTTGGTGTATTAAACTCACTAACTGTTAGCTTATAATTTATTTAATTTGGCGCAAACTAACATTAATTACCTATTGTAAGATAACGAAAACCGATTGCTATTAGGTCCACAATGACCTTACTTTTGTTCTACTAGTACAGTGATTGTGCATTGATAGCAACTCGCTCAATAATATCAGCGTGTTTTTGTGAAGTACAGCTTGCGACAGAAAGAACAGGACAAGCAGGAGCGGAAATAAACACGTTCCACGTGCAAACTGGATGAAAAGAAGCTCGATCCGATTGATCGATTTAGATATCACAAAGAAGTGTAACTTTTTGTACAAAAATATGTTACCTCCAAGACCTATGAGACCCTCTTGTATCCAGCTGATTCGTCTTTCGTTGTGAGTCATGACAGTGGAGTGTCTTATGTGTACGATGAAACAGCCCTTACTATACTTGTTACTGCTTGTGTTTTTGCGGTTCAGTTCGTTGTTTTAACACTAACTTCGTCATGTAGGCATGCACGAAAAAGTCAAGGTTTCAGCCGAAGGCGTCTACGCGGGTAAGGACTCCACCACAGTCAGCCCAACCTCTTGAACTCTTTGTTATGACACCCTTCTGTTAGGTTTTGCGGTTTTAGCCAACAGCCCAGCTGGTTTTTTTAGCCTCCTACTCACCTGTTCTTTGGCTCTTCACGTCACGCAATCCTCGTGGGGGAGGAATGAATACGTGACCAGCTCAAAGAGCCTCTGTGTGAGCTGGTTTTAGCTAATAATTCGCAGGCAATAACATAAAAGTATATATATCTCGTCAATTTTGCATTTTCAGTTTCAAATAATGTTTTCTTCATGGGCAATACCCGTTTTACGCACCGCATTTTGTGCTGAAAACAAACTGTTCCTCGATTTCAGCAATACTGAGAACAATTATTATCAATGTTAAAACAGCTGATGCAGGAGCCCATTAATGGAGGAGAATGCAGCGAAAAAATAGCTCGAGATCGAAACAAAATAAATAATATAGCGTGGGAAAGAGTGCAGTAATCCCGACGAAACTACTCGAACCAAATCGAACGTTTCATTAATCGATCTAATCGAACTCAATCAAACTTAATCGAACGATTGGGTTCGATTGCGTTCTTCGCAGTTTGAGTATGGTACGAAAAAAGGAAACTTAAGAGTAAGGAACTTTGAGTTGGAGTTGGAGTTGGAGTTCGAAATCCATGTCGAGTTATAGCTAGAAGCAATTTCAAAGAGACTTGAGTTACAAGTAATAGCCGAGGAAGGACTTCCGACGTCCGACTTCTGACTACTGACTTCTGACTTCAGACTTCAGACTTTAGACTTCAAACTACTGACTTCTGACTTCTGACTTCTGACTTCACACCTCTGATTTCTGACTTCGGACTTTACACTTCCTGAAACTTCACTTTAAACTTGAGAATTTGGTATTGACTTTGACTGGTGAAACGGTCCGCTTTTGAAATATTGTAATAATAATAATAATAATAATAATAATAATAATAATAATAATAATAATAATAATAATAATAATAATAATAACTTTATTAACGTGTCAAGAAATGTAGCTGAGGGGAGAAGTCCCCTCTACTAATAGTGGACACCTAACTAAATTCTAGCTAAAAAAGAATTAAAATTCAGATCGTATCTTGATCATGGTGCGGGAAGTAAATATATTCCGACTTTGGACTTCTGACCTTCGTCTTTGGACGTCCGACTTGCTATAGTGGATGGGGTGATTTCAGTCAAACCCTTTATCTCCCCCTCTACCACCCCCTTATCATGAATATGTTGAGCGAATTTCCGAATGACTTTCAAACATACGGGTGACATCATTGTAAAGGGGAGGGAGAGGAGTCCAGAAATGGTTTTTATCGTATTTTTCAGAAGAAAAGATGATTTGTGTAAGAATTTGTCAACCATTTTGAAAATGTTTGTCTCAGCACAGGCAGCGCAAGCTGGCGACACTAAAGAGCGTGTAATAATTAATTACTAGTGGGATGATGACCTTCTAGTGGTAGCGGTATTGGGTTACAGGCAGCCGTTGAGAATTAAAACGCGTTATAAGACTTTGTACGTATGGGAAACGAAACTCAGTTATTGTGACACTCAAGGTGCGCTATGCTCGTTTGTAGGGGTACCTGTGCACTCACGCGGAAACTGGCGCAACTTACAGAAGTTGAAAGAAGTAAATCATGTGCATAAATGCAAGCCTAGTAAGACACTGGAAACTTGCGATAAGACGAATATATATAATTTTATTCAATTGAAGTGAAACCGTATGTGTAATGGTCTGATGTAATATAGTTGACAAAATTTTAAAGATTAGAATTAGCAAAATTGTCCCAGTTAACGAGGTTAGTTTCGTGTTATTCGTACTGTTGGACACTAACGTTAACGTTCCTCGTATCTCCCAAACAGTAAACCGATTATCATAAGAGGATTTCTAAACAAAGTCAATCTTCAGCTAGCCTGTATCGACCTCTGACGATAGGTTTTTCCTACTCGAGCGCACAAGAAGGACAAATTAGACTTCAACGGCGACATGACAACGTAGCGGGGGAAACCTAGCTTGAGAGCGCTCGCTCGCTAGCAAGACAGAGCTCGTCACAACTCTTAGGTCTAGCGATCTAGCCAACGGCCATTACGGATTCCGGTTTCCGGATTCCGGCTTTTAGGTAAACCCCTTTCAATGTAACTACCTGATTATGTATCCTATTTCAAATGCAAAGCTATTGAAACGCACTTGCCACACGTATTGCATCAGCAGTTAAGTTTAACGGATTTCGCTTAAAAACCGGTACTTAAATATAATTTCGAAAACTAAATTGAAACGCGAAATCTCTCGTAACAGACTTTCCCTACTCCCTTCGCGGTTTCGCTGCTAATGTTTTCCGAACTTTAATTTCCCTTTTATCCAACATCCCGTCATCTTCTCAGATAATTACCAAACAGTTTGCTCAACTTAGATTTTTGTTAATTTGGGGCCAATTTTCCCGTCTTCTAATGGCTGCCGTTTTCCTTAGGTTTTTCCTGTATCTCTTGCCTGTATCTAGTATTATAATAATGAATAATTAATTGACTCATACGCAAAAATAGCACGATGCTCAACTCTGCTGCACAATATTTTAATAGACTTCCAATGTAACTTAAAAAGGGCATCACTAGCACATGCGAGCGAAGGAAAATCTAACATAGTACACGCACATTTGTTTTTTTAACAACTGCAAATCAGTCAAATCGCTTTTTAAAAATGGTTTTAAAGGCTAATTTATAGCTAAAGGTAAAGAAAGGTCTAAGTAAACATTGAGGGCTAAAAATCTTTTGGAAGAATTTTTATCGATTAGCAATTAAACTCGAGTCAAAGTTTGCGTTAATCCAGGATTAGCTTAATCGGGCTTTGAACAACTGGGCCCAGGACTACGCAAACGCGAGAGCATGGAATTCGTGCTCTTTTTCTCGCACGATTTAAAAGTGTATAAAAGTGTAAAAGAACGTTTCCAGACTAAAAGAAATGATACAATCACCACCCCACCCCTTTCTGCCTCCCTCCCTCCATCCCCCCTCCTTCTGCCAGATCCTGTATTCCGTTTGAACCCAGCATAAAGTAAGAATGACACCATAAGTTATAAGTAAGAAGCAAGGTGATTAAATAGAGCAGAAACTGCTGCTACTTTCTTAACCAGTTGAGCTTTTAGTCGAAATACATTTTCTCTATAAAATTATTATTTGTCGGGGAGATGCGTTTAGGACTTAATTTCGCTAGACCCCAAGCCGGCTCCGACATAAGGACTAGCTGGCTCTATAAGTGAGTTGAGACCTGGACAAGGCCTAGTAAGTCATATAACACCAAACGCGCCTTCTGATTGGCTTATTATTTTGGTAAACCGGTTGTATTTGAGTTGTTTATAAAACTAGTCACAACTGTAAGGACGTCCCTGGGGAAGGTCGAATCGGGAAAGCTGGTGGCACAAACTATCGCGTTACTCGATTCAGTGAACTGAATCACAGGGGAATATAATGTAAGAGAACAAATCTCCCATATATTGGCCTTTAATTTGAGGGAACGTGCGAGGAGCTCGCGGGAGAGACTCGCAAAGTTAAAGCATATCGCACCTTATGATATGGCTCCATCCCCTGCTATAATATAATTTTGTGAAATATCGCATTAGTAATTAACAATCAAATGATGACGAGTGACCGCTAGGGATCAATTTCACACTTTAATTAAAAATTTTGACAAAACGGACGTCGAATCACGAGTCAGCATTTGATTACCATTGAATGCCATAGTCGAAATCCACTTTTTCGCGAGGTAGTTTATTGAGAAATAGCACGCGCAAAGTACACGTTCACTCATTTGATGAAACGTTTCTGCAGAGCAGCATTTTACACCATAACTTATCAATAAAAATCCAAAATCGTACTTATTTATGCAAAAATGTAGCAATAAACTCACGAACTTTCAGTAAAATCGGTAGGGAGTAATTTGTTACCTATTATTAAACATTGAATCAGCTTTGCAGTATTAACTTTTGAACTTGTGGACAGAAACTTGTGGAAAAAAAATATGAATCCACATTTGACCAACTTTGGCTATTTTTTTTGTCGATTTTGGAGGTTGGTGGAGGGAGGGGGGGGGGAGGAGTGGATGTTAGCGGGGTCGAAAACGTAACTTTGTTAAAATTACAGTTAATTACATACAAGTGTACTTCATGATATTCGTACAAAGTTGCTCTTACATAAAGAAAAAATAATTGTGAAGAACATTTTCCATAGATTTCTACACAATACATCCCTTCATTTACCTTTATTTAAACTTCGTTTGCATACATCATCTGCTATACTACCGTGTATTCGTTAGCCGATAGCTTACTTGCATTCATTACTTATATTAGTTCCCTTCCAATTTGCTGGCTTAATTAAATTATCACTTATTGATGCTGTATCAATCTTTAAGGTATTAACCTTTAACCCAAAGCTTATAAATATTTTCTGTGTTTCCACAGAGCCAAAGAAGACCAAAGAAGACGAGTAGAAGTCTGGGGGAACGAAAATCGGCTGAGAAAACACGGGCCGTAGGAGAGTTTCCAATACTCTTTGAGGTTCTCCAAACGTCAACAATTTGTCTCCAATAATTCTATGGCAATAAGCACCAAATGTTTTCGTTTCCTTAGTTTTTAAAATAACCCATGAACAACGTACCATGCCTAAAAAACCCTATAGAAACATGGACTTAAACCCTTTCAAAGCGCGCGTTAACAATTTTTGCAACTAATTTTAGCCCATATCGCGTGACCAACAACTAATCAATGAGAGCGCGCGTCCCAGTCAAAGTAAATCCAGCTACATAGAGTGGTTTCCAATTGAGTGTCGTAAAACAAAAACCAAAGCAATAACTTTTGCCAATCGCAAAAGATGTAAACAACACAACGACCTAATCAGAATTCGAAGCAAATACATGTAGCCAGCGTCAAGCGCGGGAAAACGCGTGTGGCGAAAATACGATTGGTTTTGGTTTGGATTTCCATCGGTTGAAAAAGTGGCGCGAGTTAATTTTGTTAACCAATCGCAGAGCGTAGTAATATAAAACCAAAGAAAACACGAAATTACATTTGAGACTCAATTGAAACCCGCTCTAATAATAGCTATTACCTTACAAACATTAATTATCGTACTGCAACCCCAGATAAAAACCAAATTTACCAACCCGTTTGGGCAAGTATACTCTTTCTATTTTATTAACAGTTTTCCCATTAGACAATTATATGACAACAAATTAGAAAAGGCATATGCCATACGAAAACAAAGCAAAAAATATTGTGGTTCTATTAGCTATAAATTTGTTCTTAGAAATACGTCAGAAACAAATTAAATTAAAATTGAAAACTACAAACGGCGGAATACGTGAGTGTCTAATTAACTTTCCTTGCGATTATTTAAAACGGCTACTGTCACCTTCCATCAGACGAAAAAAGGAGGGAAAAATTGGTGAAGAATAGTTAGAAGAAGGTCTTACGTACCTAATCCCCCGTACTCGCATGACACTATATATTCCGGAAATTGCTCAGCCTTCTGTATCTTCTCACATAAATAAAAAGGGCAAAGCTCAACATCATCAACAACGGGAGGTCAGCTAGACTGCAACCATTTTGAATTTGTTTCATAACCAGGTTCCCCTCAACAAATGTTATGGGAAGGGCTCTTAATTGATATGTCTTAAAACACGTGACTATAGGACTGCACTGCCTCTCCTTTATGAATGCTTCGTGAGAGCTTTTGTTTTGTGTACAGGCTGCGTTTAGTTATAGCCTGACCGACTTTCCTCAGAAGATGTAGCTGACGGAACAAATTCCTTGTGTGGCCTGTTCTTTACTAAACTTTTCAATGTAGTGAAGTCACTGCACCACAGCCTACGATAACTACTATCAACTCCTAACAAGGAATTCTGTAAACTGGAATAAACAAGTTAAATTTGTAAATTGTAGATGTGTTTGGCCTTACGAGTCATGAGAACAGGAAGGTACTAAAGCAGGTGAAACCGAACCAAATGAACTGAAACATCCCTACAAACTAGTGTGACAACTTGCCAATGAGTGCCATTAGCTTCAACTATCTCCGAGGTCTAAGCCAAGGTAAGCAAGATCTCTAAAAAATTAATACCTAAAAACAAAACCCCGGGGGACACATGATGCTGCTGCTTCATCGGCTAAAATACTTTTTGACTTCTTAGTGCATATATTGATGGCTTTATTCGTAGTTCATATTGCATTTTCCAGTTGATTGTTAGTTAGCTTTAGCAGTCTTGGTAACTATTATTAGTAGATGGAAAAATATGTACGCGCTATTAATATTTTATTATTATTATTATTATTATTATTATTATTATTATTATTATTATTATTATTATTACTATTATTATTATTGTTACGTAGTCTTGAGGTGAGAAAATATTAGTAAACGTGGAACCGGTTCTTCAAAAGCCGATTAACGCTAATCTCCTATTAAAAGTTAACCGAGGTTTTTAATTTGCTTGTCAAAAATATCTTTGAACGCTAATATTAAGCTGATGGCAAGGAAAATTTTATGTCAAAACTGAAGGACAAAAATCTTCTCACAAAATCTT
Source organism: Pavona decussata (assembly GCF_977016875.1). Taxonomy (NCBI): domain Eukaryota; kingdom Metazoa; phylum Cnidaria; class Anthozoa; order Scleractinia; family Agariciidae; genus Pavona; species Pavona decussata. The sequence goes on from NW_028145459.1 coordinate 3,372,167, forward strand.
AATTGATTAGAAATTAAACTAGAATCAAAGTTCAGTTTAACCCAGGATCAGCTTAATCGGGCTTTGAACAACAGGCCTCTGAACCACAGTGTATTGTTTGTTTGCCCTAGATGATTGTCTCGTACAGTACTTCAATATCAGTGGGAGTGAATTTAAAGCTTCCTGCATAAAATGTACAGGAAGTACCAGAAGAATACCCTGGAGGGAGGGGGTAATTGTTGTTACAAAAGGTGTAAGAAACTTGGTTGTTCCCTGCGTTGTCTGATACGAAGATGTCACCACGACCAAATGCTGGTCCGCGATCATTGCATCCGTATATAGCGATACCGGTTGCCTGCGACTTGATCTGCAGTTTAACAGGATCGTAGCCATTGATGTTATACAGTGAATAGATAAATGATTTATTGGATGCAGCAGGTTCGCAATAACCTAGGGAAAAAAAACAAAACCATTTCGGTTAGTAGTATAACTGATTACATGTGTATCTGTTGATATTTCTTACTTATGTATTTACATACATTACGTACTTACAAACTCTCATCCTTTTATATCGACCAAGTACAAAATAACCACAGAAATGTTGGTTAAAAGTGAACGATTTGTTTAAATAAATTCTTAGTTCAAAGAAAGTACTGAGAAAACAAAATTCCTTCCCCGTCCGATCCTCGCTTAATTTGACATGGAACTATTGCGAAACAGCTGATCTGAATTACCCTCATTCAGTGAGTCATTAAATGACTGATTATAACTCTTGCTGCTATCACATGATACTTACGTGCTGGCCCTGGAGGACTGAACCAAGACACGTCAGTGTATCCACCGAATATGTAATTGTTAACTTGTATTATAGTAACAGTGGGACCCTTTCCATCACAGTTGCTGTGAAATATTTTTTCCGCCCAGCCATCTGTCTTAGCATGCCAACACTTCACAAACCTACTGCGGGATGGATTCCGGAGGACTGGCGCCAAATAAAAATTCAGTTGGTCCAGGTACTTGCTGTCGAGGCCTCCAAGAATGGAAGATGCCTCCGCAGTGATAACACCTAAACAAAAGTAAAAGTAGAAGATTTCAAGGGACAAGCGCAAAAGATTTTCTTAAACTATGCGTAGCAAATCGCCGAAAAGTAACGAAAAACCGTCGAATGAGTCATTTAATGTAAGTCGTTTGTCCATTGGCTTTGAAGAAACCACTTTTTCTTAAACACGGAGTTAAAAAACACTCTTTGGTCGACCCATACTCGTAGCGGATACCCTTATTAAAATAAACATTTCTGTAGCTATGCATGTTGTCTTATCTAGATGGAGGTTTTAGTGCACCTGAATAAAACACAAACAAGGCAAAAAATTGAGCTGTTTCTTTTTCTGTTACTTTTGTTATAACTGGGTACTGTCAGTTATGCAAAGTTATCTAAATTTGTTTGAATCTTCAGTTTGTTTGGCACATTTCCCCCACCCCTCCCTAGACCGCTCGCAAGTGTGCAGACTGAATTCTCTGTGCTTAATTTAATGTGTCAAAAGAGAAAAACGAGGGCGAGTTATTCATAAGGGGTTTCAGTCCTCACGATGCCGTGGACCGACTGCTTTAATTGTTTCGAGGCACTAAGTACGAGTTCTTGACATGACTTCTCAAAAGAAAGCGCTGAATAGAGAGCACTGACCAGAGCTAACTTTTTTTCGAAAGTTATTGTGCATTATGGGTAGAACAAATTTCACAGTGCACACAGTACTTGTTTGCATGGCTGCAACGAGTCACATCCAAGCGGCTACTTCGTACGTGTTTTCCTTTCTAGCTTAACCAAATTATGAGTGACCGACAGGGGCAAGGAACATACCAGCCAAAGTAACAGTGACTGTGGTAAATCCGACTCAGTTAAATTGCATTCAAGCTAAGTTGATTAAATAGTTCGGGACAACAGGTTTGCAGTAACAGCGATTGAGCATTCATCGTTTCAAAGATGGTAATGAACGTTTCTAGTCAGAATAAAGCGGATAGGTGTAAGTGTTTGTTTTAAACATTTTATATGTGCAAGTAATTATAAATGAGTAGCAATCGTAACATATCCGTATTGAATCGCTCCTCATTAAAATGCAAACGTTGAGTTTGGTCTCAGATCAGAGATGAAAACCATTAAAATTTTATTCTGGTTTTACATTGGGTATCGAGATTCACGCACACGCACTTTATGAATTATTAATGAGTTTGAAAAGCAACAAGGAATTGGAAAGACAATTTTTTTCCTATTTAACAGTTGCTGAACGCTCCTCGCCAGCGAAAGTTAGTACGGTATCCAAGGTTCCCGGTCTTTTTTAGTTTGTTTTGTAACTACTTCACAAAACGCATCACAATATTGGGGAGTTAAATACAAAAAGGGGTCTGGTTTGCTGTGGCATTCAAAAACCTTAGTATTCTATTCCAGAAAAAAAATTCTTTCAATAGCTTATCAGTGATATATATTTAATGTGTTAATGGGCTATACAGTTTCTCGTGTTGTGACTCATTGTTTTTAACACTGGGGTTGATACAGGGTAGCGTCCTTGACGTGAAATCTGTTGTACCATTCATTGTGTTTCAATGACGTTTTTTTTTTGTAATTTGTTTATTTTTATTTTATCCCACGTTACAATACTTAAAGAACTTGATTAAATAATTACAGTTTACAGCTTATCTACAACTTACCAAGAGGAAACAAAGGAAAAGTTACAATTTTCAAAACACTGCTCGGAATAAGTTACTTAAAAACACGAAACAGTACTTACAAATAACTACTTACAAGAACTTATTTACAGTACACTGCTTTCAAACCTACGATTAGCAAATAGTGGATAACACACGAAGAAGGAAAGAAAAAAAAAAAAGACCGAAAACATGTTATAAAATAAATAGCAAAGGAGACCAAACTAAGTGTGGGATATGACAAGGTTAATTTTCTGCTAGGTGTTTAAAGCTGCTACTAACTTTTCCCATTTTTTAAAATGAGTAGCGGGTATATGGAGTTCGATATTATAAACACGTCTTATCCTGGCAATAAAGCCTCTCAACGAAGGTAAACTTCCAAGGCATTTCCTTACATAAATATAATATTTACCTAAAAGCATAACATGGTTAATTAGAAAAAAATATTCCTATTCTTCAAAAAGCCCTAAAAACAAACCTATCTCATTGGATGATTCTAAAACAATGTTATATTCTTTGAGCCAGAACAAGACTTTTTTCCAAAATTCAGAAGACACTTTGCAACGAGAGAGTAAATGTTCTAAGAATTCTGGTTCTTCATTGCAAAAAGTGCAATTTGGAGTTTGCGAAAGGCCGAAGCGAAATAATTTATCATTTGTAAAGAATTTTGTATTGAAATTCTCTCAATTTGGAGTCGAGTGTGGTACGGAAAGAAAGAGAATAAACCTTTTTCCAATTAATAATCGTGTCTGAGTATTTATCTGATATTTTTTTGTTGGGCTGTCGGAGGGATTTGTTTTTTGCACAAAAAAGAGTCGTATATCTGCTTAGAGGTGACACCTTACATAGGGAAAGAGCCACATTTAGTTTAATGCACGGTGTGTGAGGGACTGGTCTTTGATCATTTTTACAGACCGAAGATCTAATAATTGATTTCCAGTCCGATGGGAGAGAGTGAACAACTCCCATAATAAAGAAACGTTGTTCAGGAGAGATCGTCACATAAGGATCTTCGTGGAGGAAAAGATTGTCATCCATAATAAGGTCACTCACCTTTATGATATCCAAGATAATTATGTCACTTCTATAGACAGACTTTTTATCAATACATACTAGAAATACGTGACTCGCAAAACCTCGCGAAGCTGGGGCTGGGTGGAAAGCCCTCTTTACTCGTATTGTAGCACCAAACGAGGACATTAAAAGGCGCATAAGATTTTTTTTTGATGAGCATAGTGTTTTCGTAGTTCCACGGGCTAGTTTGCGGTTGAAAATCTATTTCTGTCGAGACGTAATGTACAACGGGCGTGCAGCGCTGTCGTGTTCGATGAATTTATTTCCCACGGAAAATTATTCACCGCGGCCACAAAACGTGTAATTTCTTTAATGCAATCTTTCACAGAAAAGATTTCTAAAAGAAAGGGAAAAGATTCTGGAGAGATAGTTCTGTATCCAGTGAATATTGATGAACATTGCAGTTGAAATTTGATCATGCACGCATATTTTTTTCGATGTATGCAAATTTTGCTCCAGACGACGCCAGACAGTCTGACGTCATTGTGCGGACACCTTCAAAGATATAAACATATATCAACATATATATATATATATATAAATATATTTTTCGCTCGAATTCGCGCGGCTTAGCTCCGCTCGGGCCGGCTCGGCCCGACAAATTTATTAACCTCGCTACGCTCGGGCCTTCGGCCCTCGCTTCGCGAGGAATAAACCTATCTTTCAAAATGATCTCCTTCTCAACATCATTAAAAGTGACGGGCGTTTTACTATTTAAACCTGACCATGCGTCAAAGCATTATTTATAATATTTCGGCAGCTGAGTTTTTAATTTGACGGTGTCAAAGTTACAATGCAAAATTAGACTCCCGAAAAAATAAAACTATTTAAAAACGATTTCCAAGTACTCGGGTAGTCCTCTAAGAATTGTTTTAAACAAATGACTCGTCTTGCACTGATCATAGACTCAATATCCAGCATCTTCAGTCCACCTTTATCAATATTTGAGATGAGCGCACAGCGCTTGACTTTATCTTTTCCATTCCAAATAAAAGTGTAGAAAATCGAGTTCACTTCTTTTACAAGATTATTTGGTATCGGAATAACTGATGCCGTCTAAACATTAACTTGGGAATTGCAAAAGTTTTCACAGTTGTAATTTGGATTTTAGCCAAAATAGATAAGTTCCTCCATTTCCACATATGTATAGATTTTTTAATAGATTTTAATGTTTGTCGGAAATTTAGATCGTTTCTCTGTTTTTCGTCGTAAATAAAATAAATTCCCAAGATCTCGATAACTCCAAAAATCTTATGGTCATTAAAATCCTTCTCGTGTAGAATATTTCTGCCAAGCGCTATAATCTCGGTTTTTTCGTGATTATAATTACACGCAGACCAGAGCATGATCCAAAGGATTCCAGAATGGCGCGAAGAGGGAGATGTGAGATTCTTTGTCACGTAAAAAACAAGTCATGTCATCCGGAAATAAGAAAAGTTTCGTGATTTCTCCTCCAATACTAAAACCTTTGATTGAATCGTCGTTTCTAATCTTAATAGCTAGAGTTTCTAACGCGATTATAAAAAGGTAGGGAGAAAGTGGATCGCCTTGACGTACCCCTCTGCTCAACGTAAAAGGGCCTGTTGTAAAACCGTTGTTCATTACACAACTCGATATATTTTTATACAGTGTTCGAATCCACTGAATAAAAGAAGGGCTAAAATTAAACTTATGTAGTGCTCTTATTAAAAAATTAAAATCGAGCGTGTCAAAAGCCTTTTCAAAGTCAATTGTTCTGATTGCATCAAAAAAAGCTCTCCCTTTAACAAACGAGAAAAAATAAACCAACTTGAAGAAAATCTAAGAAACTGCACTATCAAATGCGACAACAACCCCTCTAAAGAAAACTTAGAAGGGCTGGAATGCCTACATGTAGAATACGACCAGTTGTATGTCTATATTACTCAGGGAGGTATTATTCGCTCCCGTGCAACTTGGTACGAGCTAGGAGAAAAAAACAATCAATATTTCTTGAATTTAGAAAAATCAAACAAGAAAAAGAGCAGTGTCCGTGAAATATTCACCACGGATAGCAAGCTAACAAACGACCCCCAAAAGACTATGGACGAGCTGGAATCATTTTATGCTAACCTTTATGACGGGAGCAGTCGCCCATTACATTCAACCATTCCCATGTTCTTAGATGTCTCTAGGGGATTTCCTGCATTAGCAGATGACTTGAGGAAGACTTGAGAAGGGAAAATAGGTTATAGTGAATGCTTTAGTGTGTTGGGAACCTTCCCCAAAAATAACGGAAAATGGTGGTTTGACAACTGAATTCTATATCTGGCCTTTTGGCCTCTGCTCAGCTTTTAGCTTTAAGACTCTTGAAATAAAGGCTTCCTACTACTACTACTACTCCCACCACCACCACCACCACCACCACCACCACCACTACTACTACTACTACTACTACTACTACTACTACTACTACTACTACTGCTACTATTTTGAGTTTAAGACTCAGCGTGCAAAGAAAGTCGTGTCCGATAGCCCGGGGCTAGTGGATTTTGCAATCGGAATAGTGGAATCTGACCATCACTTCCGCGACGGGCAAGTGAAGTTTTTTGGGAATTAAAATTAAAAACATTACCATAAGACATACTTTTTTAACTTCCAAGCCGTTTTTCAAGCTGATCTCACATAGGGAAATCTTTTGAAAAAGTATCGCATTACATTTCATGCATGATATATAAATGCGTGAAATTTTTCCTTTGTAGTCTTGACGCAATCTTCAAACAAAAAATAATTAGAAGTATGGCTTACTCTTGCTAAATAAGAATTATTTCAAAGAAAGCTAGTTGTCTTTATTTATTATGCTTCATTATTCAATGAACGTACCAAAAAGGCTTTGATCCTGTGCTCCTGACCGGTAAATTCAGTTTCGTTCATGTTTTTTACATTGTCACATGCATTTCAATAAATTCTACAGGGTATATACCAAACAGTTGATGAAAACTTATCAATCAAGTCCTTTTGCTTTCGGAATTCCCATAAACTATCAGATGTAAATTGCGAACATGAAACAATTTTGTTTCCTTTGAAACCTTCATCAAAGCTGACAAGATCTAAAAATGTTCATTTCGCCAGAAATTTGCATAATTTTGTGTTGCGACTGCACTAACGCGTGACATGGCACTTTATGCTTTCGCGTGAAATCTGACAGCCAAACTTTTTTTCTTCAGAAAACTAATCTACTTGATATCATACTTTTGTATGAAAAACAAAAATATGATGAAATATGTCAAGTTTTATGCAAAAGTTATGAATTAAGTAGTGAACTTTTCAGTCAATAAAAGTGCTCCTTTCAGCGGAAGACATTTCTGGTGGGAAATATTTTTTGGCGGCAAAATGCACGATCAAGTTCTGACTGCCCTGTTGTCGGCACCCTGTAATTTTGAACTTCTTATTAATTGGTTTGGTTAATTTTGAAGGAAGAAAGGAAGAAAGAAAAATAAAGAATGAGGGAACGAACGAACGAACGAACGAAAGAAAGAAAATGGATGACAATGAATGAGTGTTGAGTGAGTGAGTGAGTGAGTGAGTGAGTGGGTGGGTGACTGACTGACTGACTGACTGACTGACTGAATGAATGAATGAATGAATGAATGAATGAATGAATGAATGAATGAATGAATGAATGAATGAATGAATGAATGAATGAATGAATGACCGACAGACTGACTGACGGACTGACAGACTGACTGGATAGATGGATGGATGGATGGATGGATGGATGGATGGATGGATGGATGGGTGGATTGATGAATGGATGAATGGATGAATGGATGAATGGATGGATGAAGGAATGAAGGAATGAATGAATGAATAAATGACGAACGAAAGTGAGGGAAAGACTGCTTCGCAGTTAGTGCCTTAGTCAGCTAAAAAGTTGGTTTGTCTGTCAGTTTGTGATTTACTTAGTCGGGAAGTTGGTTAGATAATCAGTTGGTGTTTTAGTCAGTTAAGAAATTGTTTTGTCTGTCAGTCGATGATTTGGTCAGTTAAGAAAATAGTTTGTCTGTCAGTTGGTGTCACTTTTCTAGCTGTTTAGTGTCATGTAACAGAGTTCTCTCCGGCGAGT